>NC_089205.1:9457307-9642307 GCF_963930695.1 Labrus bergylta | reverse complement strand
GTCATCAGGTCAGCTACACGCCTTATTGTGAATAACTCTTATCCTTCATCAAATCAAAACTGATGAGTCATCAAAACATTCACCCCCCGTACAGTGTGTGTCGATCAAGACATGAGCTAATCAGACCTATTTGGTTTTTTGAACCAGGCTGTAAACATGTTAATCTCTGCTGTAAAAATAGGCTTTGTAGAATGGGTGTGTATGTGACTTCCTGTTCTTCTGCAGCCAGCCTCTAGTGGACACTCAGGGAACTGAAGAATTTTACACTTCTGCATCGGCCTCATTTTTCAAGATTGGAGGTTGCTGATCGGTGGTTGCTGTATTGATATCAACCTCAAAATGAAAAACATATCTCTGATAATTCTCCACAATAATTTGATACGCTGCACAAATTAGTTTTCTGAAGAAGTCTGCCTGATAAAAAAGCAACTGGTTTCCAGCTGATCTGGACGCCTGCGTTGGTGAGAATAAATGATCAGAGATTTTCAGGGTCATGGAGACGGGGGAAATATTTTAATATGACATTAAAGTAATTACAGGGCTGAAGCCTTCCTGTGTTAGTCAGGCTCTAACAGAAGCTCACTCTTAATAGGAACAATTAGGAACAATGTAAAAATCTACGCAGCCTGCCTGACAGACACTTAGAAGAAGGATGAGTTGTCCTAAAGACATGTTTTTTAATTCTCTATTTTACTGCTGCTTTCATGCAAAATGTGATCTTGTTTATTTGACTTTTCTTCCACTTTCATCCATAACAAGCTCCATTGGTCTCCTGGGCCCAGAGGATTTGGAAATCCCATCTTTTGCTTTGCATGATCAGATTTTCAAAGAAAAACTTGACTCGATCTTTAAGGTCTGGATTCAAACATATTCAAGCATATTCAAGAATACCTGACATAGATTATGACTTTGACACATAGATTGTATAAAACATGGACGTAGTTTCAGCAATGTCATCCATTTGTTGTTATAAGAGAAGAAGCCCAACAATAGCTGCTGTCGCCACGTTGGAAATGCTGACTCCAACTGACTTCTGGGTAATCAAGACGCAGCCTAAGAGGTGGAGGTGAGGCAGTCCTAACGAACCTGCTGCATTATGTTTCCTGTTCTCCAGTATGTTCTTCTCCACTCTTTAGTTCAGATTGAGATTCTGTTCAACTACACGTAGCATTGATAGAAAGACAAATATTCACATTATAGCGTCGTATAGAGGACTCTGTTGTTTCATCTGCTACTTCTGCATCTTGCTATAGTCTCTTGCTATGAGGAGCATGTGTGAACAACTAGGTCAGGAGAATATTGGGAGCACTGCTTCTGAAAATACTGTGCATATGTGAAAAAGTGAGGCAGATTTTGGTCCGATGTTTGAACTGCTCATCTTTTTTTCTAAATGGTGCCTAATTTCAACTCTATAAACCATAAAAGAAACAAGCTTTTTTTCAGCACCTTCACTTGTCGCTTTGTTTGACCTCAAAATATGAACAATTGACTCTAAAAGGATTTAACTGAGACTCTTTATTTTTGCACCTGTTTCAGTCCATGGAGTTTGATGAACACCTTTTCTTTACATGTTCAGAGCATACAGGCTCATATGTTTCCCCCACGTTGCTTCTGAGTGTTGCCAGCCTTGCTCTTCCTGTACTAAAACAGCCGTCAGGAGTCACCTTTTACCCAATGAGTGTTGCTATGGAAACATCAGCCAAAGGCTAATTTGCATCTGTGCTGCTGGTCCGTGGGGATTACTGCTTCGTGTCCTGAAAGAGGAGATGCTCCAAAATATTGAATAAAAGAAAAAGACAATGCGTTTCCTAAAGATCATGCATATGAAGCTACATGTGGCACATGGTTCTGATGTTGATTGTAATTTGAGCTGCAGGTGATTAATGGGGATTCAGTTTGATACTACAGATCAGTAAGCTCAAAGTGCAGGCTTCAGTCTTGGCTCATGTCTGATGCTTTATGTAACTGTAAATGCAAAATGTTAGATGTGATGTTTTTGTTTCTACGACTCCTTTTAATTTAGACCAAAACTTCAGAAGGCAAAGAAGGCCTTCACTCAAACTGATTCGGAAAGCTACGAGGACAGGCATCACACTGATAAAAAGAGGTGTTGATCAGTGTCTGTTTTACACGGTTCAGGGTGTTGTTGAAGAGGGAAGGGAGGATTGTTTTGTCGATATTTTTCCAAGCCAGTGAGACTTTGTAGCGTCTGCCTGATGGTAATCACTGGACGAGGTGTGTGGTGGAAGAGGTGAGAGGGGTCCTCTGTGTTCAGGGTGAGAGGGGGTGAGAGGGTTCCTCTGTGAGAGGGGGTGAGAGGGGTCCTCTGAATTCAGCGTTAATGCCGTCAGCCACCCTCCCCCCACCGCCCCCCCCCCCCCCCCCCCCCCCACTCCCCAGGTCTGAAAATACTGCATCACAGCTTTGTTAGCACTGTGCAGCTTTGTGAAGTCGGTGGGAGCTTCCTCATTGATTTGCCAGGATCACACCTAATGAGCACAGTCATAGTTCACTGTCAAAGTGCGGAAAAGAAACATATTGTTTTATTTCTGTCTGAAGAGAAGCTGGTCACAAACTACAGTCCTTCTCTTCTAATGGGAGAAAAAGAAAAAAAGCAGCTTTTCTACTGGCTGTTTAAACACGCCTGTCTAATGAATGGCAAATTGAGCAACAGTGGTTAATTAGGCACTCAAAGACCTGTTCTCTATAGGCATGTAACCATAACAACCATAAACCGATGCAGGAGTGTGCATCATTATCAGTGTGAGAAGCTGCACCCAGCCACCGTCAAACACACATGATGTGAAGAGGGTCGGTTAGTCCTTCTTCTAGTCTCACTTTTTGTGACTGAACTGCGTGCACACTAGAGTCACATTCATGAGCACTTTCGCTGCGGCGCACGCCATGTTCCAGACGTTGTGTGCTGATGTCTAATGCATGTGGGAAATGTTCCCAATGTGAAGAGATTAAATGAATGTGAGACCTCTGTGACGTCACAGGAGATGTTTTAATCAGTCTCTGAATCAGACCTCTTTCATATTTAAGTCTTTAGCACAGGCAGCTGCTTTAAGTGTCATTCTGCTTTGGGTTAGAAGCTTATAAGACTTTTCTCTTTGAAATATATTTTTTTCAAGACAAAAAGGAGATACATGTGAGTCCAGTGGTTCTCCATAATCCAAAACTGACCATATTGTAGCCTGAACAATCTTCTTTCTGTTTCTCACTGCTGGGCAGGATTTGCTCCTATTATGTATAAATGCCGTACTTTTCGTGTTAAACATGAAATGTGTGACCTTAAATACAGATACTGATTTAGCCAGATACCTCACGCTCACTGTTTACATTATTTACTGAAAGGGCTGCACAGATTTGTCTACTTTACATCTGTGTGATGACGCTTTGTGCCTGATGTCGACTTATGGTAAATGGTAAATGGACTTGAGCTTGTCCTCAGACTAAAGTTTTTCCAAACCACATGTCACACCTACTGATAGCACATGTGTTACTGCAACCGGCTGTTTCTTTACGCGTTAACTGTCAGATTTCTTGTTGCAAAGCATTCTCTGCTCCCCTGGTTTTATTGATAACTTCATCAGTGACTATTCAACATTCACTCGACTGTTATCACATGACTGTCACCTTTAGAAATAATTAAGTAATAATTATAGTAATTCAATCTACTTTTAGAACTACATCTTGAGAACATCACATATTTTGTCTTTTGGGGGTTGATCATTAGTTTAAGATGAACAAGAGCTTGCAGGAAAGACTTAAAGTAAATATGTAGCTGTGAAAGGGTGCAGTGAAATATAATATTCTATTGTCAGTGTAAAGATGCATTTTCCAATTTCTTATTTGTTCTGCAATGTCATTAATATAAATAGTTTTAGTGTAAAAAGAAGTGGCCTGAGAATAGATCCTTGAGGTACTCCTTAGCTAAACTCTATTAAAGTAGGGAACTTTACATCATCTGCAACTTTTGCTTGAGTTCTGTTTGTTAAGCAGTCGTGGAACCAGAAATATGAAATCTCATTAAGACCAAGAGAAGATAATTTATGAGCCGAGAGGAGCACAGAGAGATGAGAGGAGATGTCAGAATCTTTTTTTTATTGAGGACACTTGTATTTGTGTAATTAAAAGCTTTTGTATACAGCATTGCTTTCATCTGTTGAGTGTTTCCAGGCAGCATGAGAGGGAGAGAGAGAGAGAGAGAGAGAGACAGAGAGAAGTGAATTATGATTCATCCTCTCAGAGTATTTATAGAGAAAGGGACAAAGCGGAGCGGTAATGATTAGGGGCGGATGTTACAAAATGAAAACATGCACAGAAACATGGATTTGCTTCAAATCTCCATGCATCCAGAGCGGGGCATAGGAGATGCAAAAAAACATAAATAAGACTTGCAAAGAAAATCACCGCCTTCCAAAATGGAAATGTTTTCATTGTTTGTTACACTTTATTTTACAACATTTTCCTGTGATAACGAGTAAATTACGGTTGTTTCTGACTGAAATTTGCTTGTCATCATGGAAATAACCAACGTTATTATCTTGAGATAAGGAGATTAATGAGTTGAGATCTTGTGAAAACAACAGAAATGTACTCGTTATCACGGGAAGAGAGATATGTATAAATGTATGTCATCTTAGGGTGAATGTTTCGATGACTCATCCGTTTTGATTTGATGAAGGATAAGAGTTATTCACAATAAGGCGTGTAGCGACAGGCAGGCGTGATGTAACGGTTTGTCAAGAGGTTTAAAACCTGCCTCAGGTCCAGTTCTCAGCCTGTTGTTAGGTTGACTGAAAGTGTACATTATAGTTGATGGCTGTTGTTTTTACGGAAAGGTAAAGAGATAAATGAAAGCAGCCAACAGATGCACAATGCAATGTGTGAAAAGGAACTTCTACAATAATGTTTGTTTTTAACTTGACACTGCTGTGTTTATGTCGAAGTTGGATTTATTCAGAAGGACAGCTTGGTACGGGTCAGGCTTGGATCGGAAAAAAGTTTGGTTTGGGAAACGTTTAATGCAATCCTAACAAAAAGAATCAAGTGGAAACATTGACAGTAATCCACTTCTCTGCAGTCCGTTCTGAAACTCTATCTCAGGATTTGAAGTTGTGTGGAGACACGTACACACAGGTTTGAGCCTGTCAAAGAGAAAATCCTTCTCATATTATTCCCAGCTTCTTTCTTCCTCTCTCTTTTTATCAACTTATATTTTAACATCTTAATTTGCTCTGTGTCACATTTCTTCTAAAGCTCTTGGTTCTTTGTTTTTAACTCTGTAAAGCACTTTGAGTTGCTCTGAGTCTGAACAGCGCTTTATAAATAAGCTTAATGTGCCATGCCTTACCTTTGGAGTTGTCCAGATGCCATTTTCTATGGTTAGCTGTGTAAAAATAACCTGCACACCTCATTGTCCTGAGGTGTTTGAAGAAGGATACCAGAGGTGTGAGGGGGTGAAAAGATACTTTAAAGCAGCCTTTGAAGTCTTCGATGGATAACCGATTGATACTTCAAAAGATTTCTTTAATGCGAGAGGCTTTAACACTGAGAGTTTAGCGGTGACAGAATCCCATAGGACGGTTTCTCTCTGCGAGTATCATCAGGAAAAAACACTTATTTGTTAGGGTGAACCATAAAACAAAGAACCCAAATGCACGACTCCAAAAACACTTAGAGGAGATTCCAAGTTTGTTTATTTCTAAGGGAGGTCGGCACACAGGAATCCAAATCACACGCAGAGGTGTCCAAAACATTCAGCAAAAGGCAGGTGATGATGAGGTCGAAAAATACAGAAACAGGACAAAATACTAA
Organism: Labrus bergylta; assembly: GCF_963930695.1. Lineage (NCBI taxonomy): Eukaryota > Metazoa > Chordata > Actinopteri > Labriformes > Labridae > Labrus > Labrus bergylta. The sequence continues at coordinate 9,636,484 of NC_089205.1, read as the reverse complement.
ATCGGAAAAAAACAGATGAAAGCTGGATGGCCGTCATGAAGGAACAAAACAAACTGGCACAGAAGGAGGGGAACACGGAGACTAAATACTCGAGGGGAGTGAAGACAACTAGACACAGGTGAGACACATCAGGTATTCACAGGCGGGAAAGCAGGAAGCAAAGGATCTGAAACGAAACACAGAGGGTGCTTCTACAAAGTGTCACCACACTCTGACAGTAGACGGCCCCTTCTCTCCGTACTGTATCCTGTTAGTATCTCCTGTTCAGTAGGGCGATATTTGTTCCGACTTTATCTGATTCATTCAGTGTGGATGTGGCGTCAGTAAATTATACAAAACTTCACATGGCATGTAAACAATTTCCCAACTTCACATTTGAAAGGCGCGTTACTGAAAGCGACCACATCATCCTCGTTTGTTTTTGATTTGGAGGCACTCGAGAACTGACGTCTTATGTTTAATTTGTCACTGCACTGTGGGAGTTAAAATACGAGTAATTTCCTGAAACGATGCATCCAAACCATACTGCACAAAACCCGGATGTTAGTTCCATGCTGAAATGTTCATTCTACTGAGGCGGACCCAAAGAATGCATACTGAATGACCACGAGGGTTCAGACTACTGAACCGCCCTACTGAAATGTCAGCAGAAAGCCACTGTACTATCCTGGAGACGTGCCCCCCCCCACCGTACCATCTTCAGAGGCATTACAGAGGGGAGGCGGGATCAGCTGAGGAAGCGGGGGAGCACAGCGCTGTGTGTGTGCATGTCTGACAGTGTGTGTGTGTGGAGCTCTCGCTGTGCTGTTCTTCAATGTGACCTCACAGACCGGGACACTGATATAACCCGTCACAGAATCATCATGAATATACAAAGACGTGATGGCAGCTGAGAATAGTTACAACACTTCTGAGGATAAAAGCAGTCAGAACAGGGCTCTTGTTTCTTGTTTTTAAAGAATAAACTCCAGGCAGACGTGTTGACCGCAGTAGCACGGTGATTTACAGTATCTGAAAGCCAATCAAAGCCCTTCTCCATCATGAAGCCTCTGAGGAGTTTAATGAACACAGGGTGAACTAGAAGGCTCCGACCCTTCAGAACTTCATTTCATTAAAAGTTTTAGAAGTCTCTTAAAGTATTCTTTTAACCAGTGAATGGTCTCCTCAGGGTTTCTCACTCTTAACGAGAACTGGAAGTCCTCCATAATCACATCTTCAAACAGAAGAATTCAGCACTTTCAGTTCAACTCAATGCAAACAAAGATAATGTTTCAATAATGTGGCTCTTCATAATCCAGATCAGCTCCTGGATATGTCTCAGCTCGATGCTCTCCTTTGATCCTCTGTGGTATTCACAGGATGGAGAGGGCCCCCTCGTCATGAAGCCAGTTCAACCAGGAGAGACAAGTAAATGATTCAAAGATAAATATTTATTTTATGTGATATTGAATGATTGTCAGAGAATCTTTGGTGCTTGAACTCTGCAGGGAGACAGAGTGATTGAAGATGTCCGCCCTACCCGTGGAGTCCAGACACTGGTGGTGGAGGTGTTAGCTGATGATGTCATCTGGGCGAATACCATGAAGATGCTGATTGAACTGTGAAGATGGTTGATGATGTCATCTGAGGCTGATGGGATGAAAGCTGATCTCACTGAAGAATGGGGGATGGCGGCAAAGGCCGAAGATATCATCTGAGGCTGGTGGGATGAAGAGGCTGACCGAATGATGAAGACTGAGGTTGACCGGGACGATGGCTGATGATGTCATCTGAGGCTGTTGGGATGAAGACAGGGATGAGACTGCTAAGGCTTGGCGGTGATGGGAAGTTTGGGAGGGTTGCTTGTAATGATGGCATGAAAGAACTAGTGGAAGAGAGACAGCTGCAATATGATTGGCTAATGATGAGGGAGAGGAGCAGGGCTATTGGATAGATGTGACCAGCTGATGATTACGAAAAGGGGAGTCATCATGCATGGAGAAGCAATGTAACACAGTATGTGAATAAATAATAAGCAAGCGTGCAGAAAAAAGTCTTCCTGACTGACCTTTCGCTAGAGCTACATGTGTCAAGGTGACAATAACTGTTTTAGAACATTAACGCTTTGTCAACATTATGGGATATACTGAGGAAACAAATCTGCAGAGTAGAGATCTGTGAACACAAAATGAAGCTCTGCGTTAGTTCCTGCAGGACACAGAAGTCAAACGCCCCAGCTATCATCATCAGCTGACAGCGTTCAAAGTAACCCTAACGTTAACCCGTGTACTGGACAAAATCAGCAAACAGATAAGACCTCTTCCACGGAGGTCTCCAAGATTGACACGAACCAAAAGTTCCTCACAGGAAGTAGATTTTTTTGTGTGTATTTGACGGCTCCTCTGACCATGACGGTTAACTGCAGGTGTGTTCATGAACTTTAACTTTGGTTAAACTGTAACTTAATGAAAAGAAGTTTAATAAGGAGGAAGAAGGAACAGAGGGAGGAGGGGGGAAATGGAGAGGGCGAGAGATGGTTGGTTTGACATGACTCATGTCCAAACTCGTGTGTGTGTGTGTGTGTGTGTGTGTGTGTGTGTGTGTGTGTGTGTGAGAGAGAGAGAGAGGCCTGAGGCAGCTCAAAGGCCCCACAGGGAGACACTAATGACAAACATCCGGTTTGACGGTGACGGAGACACCGAACACATCACATCTGCTTCTTATTCTCACCCTGCTCTAATACTCTCAAAAAAAACTCCTTCGCTCTCCGCCCTGTTATCTCTCACACACAGCTCACACAGCTGTTGGTGCACCAATTAAAGAGACAGCGCACACAAAGCGTGCACTTCTTTTTCATGTTTCTGCACGGAGACACAGCAGTGCGTCCCCTTTCACTTCCGTGTAGATAATGAATGAATTCTCTGGGGCGGTTGTGTTCGGTGCATTAACTATTTAGCGGGATGTTTACGTTGAATCTGCTTCGACAAGTCTGTGTTTGTGTCACGCTGTCAGGAAGATAGAGAGACAGAGAAGGGGAGAGACTCTCACTTCACAGACTCTTCAATATTGGTCGATTGTATTCTTCATCATCTTGGAACCAGAGAATTTGACTCGCATAGCCTGTAAAGATATTCACCCCCCTCTGAATCTATGAATTTAATACCAAACATGAAATGTTTTTCTCTGTGCATCGTATAAAGGCCTTCTATTCTGTCCATCTCTATTCTAAATAACACATCTCTCCTGCAGAAGACTTAAAGTCACAGCTGCTATCACACTCTCACGACCTCCACGTCATAAAATCCCTCTCTGTGTGTTTCCCCCTCTGGACGTTATTGTTGCAATGAGCTGTGGGGCTGGGAGCCTGCAGCTGTGCTGATAGCAGGGATAGTGTGTGTGTGTGTGTGTGTGTGTGTGTGTGTGTGTGTGTGTGTGTGTGTGTGTGTGTGTGTGTGCGTGTGTGTGCGTGTGCGTGTGCGTGTGCGTGTGCGTGTGCGCGTGCGCGTGCGCGTGCGCGTTTGTGTTTGTGTTTGTGTGTGTTTGTGTTTGTGTGTGTGCATGTTTGTGAATGTGATGAAGAGGAGGCGGGGATGAGTGACGCAGCAGAGAAAACACAGAAGAGCATCACTTTGAAAGGAAACCCTGCAGCCTCCTGATGGTGTCGTCTCTGGTTTTGTATCTTCCCATAAATGAAAATGTGCAAATGAAACAAAACTAACAAACAAAATCACAGAATATATTTTGCTCGAGCCCCCCCTTCCCACCTTGTTTCCCCCCCCCGTAGTCTGAGATTTGTCAGTCTAAGTCCGGTCTGCGTCTCTGTGTGTAAGAACTGGAGGCTTGGTCAGGTTTAACTGAGGACGTTCAGTAAAAATATCCTTCTTTCATCTTCCTTAATATTTAAAAGTAAGAAGTTAGAAAGAGCTACAAGAGCGCCCTCCGCTGGTGAAACATCATACAGCAACATATAAGGAGATGAGGTGGCATATTCTTTTTGTTAGACATTTATTTTGGGAGCTTTTTGTCCTTTTGTTTGAAAGGACAGTAACAGTAAAGAAGGAAATCAAGGGGAGCGAAAGATAGGCAGGAATGTCATGCGGATTTGAACCCGGGCCGCCCGCTTAGAGGACTAAAGTCTCTTTGCATGGGCCACCCCTGCAATGATTTTCTTTTATTGCAGGAGGGGGATTACTTTATGACAAGTGAGCTTAGTTGAGCTTGAGCTTGATTTTGTTGATTGATGAAAATGACAATCAACAATTTAAATAAGTAAAAATCAGTGTCTCACTGCCCTTACATGTGGCGCCTCATGAATTTGTTTTTGTTCATTTTTTAAGGTTGATTTTTAAGGTATTTGCGTTTATTAAGAACAGAGCCGTGGATGGAGTAGGAAATCAGGGAGAGAGAGAGAGGGGATTGGCATGCAGGAAGGGAACCACCCGGGTCATCAGCTTGGAGGACTGTAGCCTCCTTACATTGCGTGCGACCTAACCACTAGCCCATCAGCGCCCCATCCATCCATCCCTTCCTCTTATTCGAAGTCGGTTTGTGGTGGCAGCGGGTGACGTAAGTCAACCCAGACTTCCCTCTTCCCAGCTCCTCATGGGGGGATTCTCAGACCGGAATGGATATATAATCCCTCCAGTGAACTCTGGGTCTACACCGAGGTCTCCTCCCAGTTGGGCGAGACCCCGGGGTTATAATGGTTAGCTGTTTGACCTTCGACCCACGAAAGTTAAACTAAAGTAGCGACATTCAGGATGGTTTGGACTCAATCTGCTCTCCAGTTGTCAACATTTTTAACACTTCTCATACCACATGTTTTGAAATGATCGTATCTACATTATTGTAATTGATGATAGTTTCGAGGAGCACCAAATACTTTAAAAAACGACACCCATTTCATAAAACGGGTGCAAGCATTGTCCTGCAAGCTGTCTGAATTGCACAGAAACATTTGCAACATGTTTATGCAACTTAATTTACACAGCGAGCAGGAGTCCGCTCGCAGTTTATGATAGTCGACATTTCCCTTTATTGAGTGCCTATAAAGGACTTGAATATGTGCTACTGTTATATAGATTCATGTATCACTATTATTAGATTTTTACAAGAATATCAGTTTAAAATCTGAATATCGAGTGTGGGTTTGTCGTCAGGTTTAAGTGGGATATGAACTACAAATAGGAGTTATGATGCTTCGATGCCTCCTACTCTGCGTTATTCTAATGTTGGAATAAAGGCTTTATCTTCGAGGACAACCTGATGGCTATTATTGCTTCATCCTCCCCCATCTTCTTCTTCTCTTAAAAGGAAGCAGTCAGAAAACACTGCAACAGCGCCCTCCACTGCTGAAACATCTCAGGACAGAAAATGAGAAAACAGAGGCTTGCATCAGTTCATTTATTATTTTAGAAACACTACAGAGACTCCATCTTAAGTTAGGCCTTGAAAAGTGAAAAAAAAACCTCAAACAGTATTTACAGTGCATTGTTTTCATGAAGTAAACCTTCGTTACTGACTGTACAAGCAGAGTCGATCGTGAAGCTACTACTAACACAATCTTTCAAGTGGGTTCCAGGTACGCTTCAAAGCTGCGCCACGCCACGATGGGAGGAGCAAGTCAAGTTCTGTCCAAAACAAAGAGACAAATAGCCCCTCAGTCCTCCTGCAGGATGAGTCATGGTTCAGTCCTCCATGCAGTGTCAGTAGGGGGGCTCAGGCGGGGAAGGGTCCACCATCAAATGTGACAAAGTCATGTTTACACAATGCAGATTTGATTACCTTTGCATTGGTCTGGGTGCTGAGCTGCTGCACATACAGCTCTTAGACTGATGGATAAATATGTGTGGAAGATTTATATCACTCTCAGGTTATCCAAACAGAAAACACAATTATAACCAATGTACATGTGTCACTCCTTCCACTGTTATTTTGTCATCACAGCAGTATGTGTCCTAATTTGGATGTAGGCCTTCAGTAAGTGTGTTTAAAAGGACACAGCCTCAAAAAAATGTTCTGATTGATGTGCGTAAGAAGAGAAAATATGGTTTAAAAATACTGAAAAATCAAACATTTTGTGCTCTAATCTGTCAGTGTTTTACCAACTATGTCTAAAGAACATTTCTCTCTGGATCCTAAGGTTTGATTTTGCATCCATAATGGATGCTTCTTCCATAATTAGGGTGGTTTGAGAAGTGTTTTTATGGCTTACAGATGATTGAGGCTGATGGTTGGACTGTCTGCGCATCTGCGTAAGGAGGACGTCCTCTGAACTCCCCTCCAGGTGATGTCCCTCCTCTTTCTTTTTCTACGATTAAACATAGTCTGTCTGTGCGGAGTTCAGCCTGAATCATCTCCGCTGTTCTCGGACCCTCCCTTCATGATCTCCTCCGGCTCCTCCGCCGTGCCGCTGTCCGACTCCTCCTCTATGGCGAGGCGCGTGTCCGCGGACGAGCACAGGGAGCTGATGCTGCTCTGCTCCGTGCACAGCGAGCACGCGAGCGGCGAGGAAAGCGCGCCCTCGTGGAGGTGTCCAAAGTAGTTACTGTGGTTACCGCAGAAAGGCAGCGACACCTGCACCGAGCGTAGTCCCGAGACAGCGGGGGGAAAGGTGAGGCTGTGTTTCTTGGGCAGTGCTCCCCACTCCCGCTGCTCCTCCTCGTGCACAAGGCGCGTGAAGATGTTGGTTCTCTTCTTCTCTCGTCTTTTAGAGCGGAAATAACCCAGCATTATACCGCAGAGGAAGATTCCGTAGAAAGACATGACTATTACTATGTACAGGTACGCGTTCCCGCCGTTTTTGTCCACATGGGAGCTCGCGCTGCTCTGTGTCATCGGCAAGAGGCGTTTAGGTGGAGCAGTGGAGTTCTCAAGTTGATCCATTTTGTCAGTGGAGCTTACGGGAACTACCAAGAAAGTGTGCTAAAGAGAAAGAACGGAGTACATCCATTAATATAGGATCAATTTAAACCTTTATGCATACTTTACGCACGAGGAGAACTTCTCCACGTGCGGATTTCTTGCCGTTAATGATCATAAAGTGTTGTAAAAAATTGTAAAAAAAACAAAAAAAAAAACACGCAGGGTCCATATTAGAGATATTACAGTTTATCATTATGATAAAATACACTTGTAAATAATGACTCCATGTCTTTTGGATAAGGGTTTGGGTTTATAAAGTAGCCATCCTCATAGTTGACTGAAATACTTCTCATTCTAAAACAAATATATGTTATTTTATTTTTATTTTAAAGTTTTGCACTCATGTTAATTAGTTTTGACAAGTCAGATTTTTTGTGTGATCCTTAAAAAAAAAAAAAGTTACAAAAAGTTTGCAGAAACTGATTTGAGCTCAAATAAACCCTGAACACGGTCTTCGAAATAACAACAAGAATACAAAGTCAAACACTCACCAAACCCAAAGAACAAAGTCTCATGTGAACCCTCACAGCTCGTCTCTTCTCGCTGCTCTTCTGGAGTTTAGCAGCAGCACTGAGGAACAAGTTCTTTATATAGAGACCCTGCAGTGTCAGCGTGAGTCATGTGATCAAGATGGGTGCTGTGGAAGTCCTGAAGGGGCGTTGAGTAAAAGGAAAACAGGAGTAACTTTAAAGATTATTCACTCCTCTTATGGGAGGCTTATACAATGATTTAAAGTATAAGTATTTCATTTTTATCGGGCAAATGTAAAAACAGTACGAGTGCTTGACGATGCAAACAAAGCTCAAAACAGACCAAAGATAGGAAGACTGTAATAAGTGACAATTAACATTTTCCACAGGTTTTGTTTTGCTTTTCAGATTTAACTCAAGTGTTCACATTCCGTTTTTTAGGTTATTCTAAGGGAGTGTACTATTTATTTTAAGACTAAGACTGAGAAACTATTGATTTAATTTAACAGTCTGACTCGACTCCTCCCAATCAGCGTGTCCACTTGGGGAAATTACACCCAAATACTGTAATAAATGCTGAAAAGTATAAAGTTACACATCATAATGACGTTATTAAATCAGTCAGGGCGGATTTCATTCAGTTCTTTTGTTTCATCTGTAATCTCATAAATACGTGTCATCATCCGTCTGTGTTTTTTGTAGTCCTCTGTTTCACACCCAACAAATCATGGTTTATACTTTCAATTTAATTAATGAGGGAGGAGAGGAGAGCATCCGGTTTTGGCGACCTCTGAGCTGAATCTCGACTCTTCGCAGATGATGTAGTACTGTTCCCCTGAAACTGCATCCCCCAGCAGCCACTGGGGCATTCTGTAGCAGAGTGTTAGGTGGTCAGGACGACCGAATTGTCGAATTGTCCCTCCTATCTCCTTTCACTATCCACTTTACCTTAACCCTGGGGAAAACGTCATGAGGTTAAGGAAAGACGGTAGGAGAATTCATAAAGGACTTTGGGAAAGGCGATCTTGTTGCTCTGACAATCCGACCACATTTTCCACTAGGCGACGTAATTAAATGCAACGGGCCGGCGGAGGTTAATGACGTGGGTCTGCCGTGGTGAAACTACAATGTTCCTAAAGTGGACTACAAAAAGCGCATCTAAAAAACTTTCCCCTGTGCCTTCTTACCGGTGAAATAATCCTCATAACCACAAGGTTGGGTTGAAATAAAAGGCATATAACCAGGCTACAAGTAACAAAAGTGAAACCATCAGCTTCCTGTCCACTCAAATCAATATAACAAAATAACTTTTAATGTATGAAATTAATTGTTACATTTATGCAAGATATAACCTACACATAATGTTTTAAGCATACAAATGTACAACTGCACAAAGTATTCTTAAGTTAATGAAATATGTTGCATAAAACATCATCTGGCTAAAAAAGTCTCTTATCCCTTTACGGTCATCGATAATGTTCGTGAACGGTCGGCTGCACGACTCGCTTAAATGTTGTGGCCGCAAGGAATTGTGGGGCTCAAAGGGGCTCCTTTGGTAAAGGATGGTCCAGTGTATCCTATGCTAAAGGAGATTATAAAGGAAGCATTGACCCACCTTTCCTTAGCTTTTTATCATGGCCGCCACTTAAATGCTTCCGGGTCATTTCACTCAGTTAGGAACCTTCCTAAGCAAAAATGACATTTCAAACGCACCCTGTGACATACACTGTGAATATTACTGGATTAAGCCTGAGTGACGTCACCCGTCTGGTTCTTCAGGGGGCGCTGGAGTCCCATCGATGGCGATCTCCATGCTGGAAATGCTGTCTCAGTCTAACTTTTAGTCAACCCAACGACAGGCTGAGAGCTGGAGTTGAGGCGGGTTTCAAGACTCCTGACAAACAGTTACACCACACCTACCTGTCAATCAGGTCCGCTACACGCCTTAATGCTCCTAACTCTTATCCTTCATCAAATCAAAATGCATGAGTTGTCAATAGCTTGAAAATGGGACAGTCCCGGTCAAATTGGGGCGTATGGTCAAGTAAATATGTCCTATACTAAATGTATGATTGCAAAACAAGAATGAGCTACTGCTTCTTGTAGACCAAGCACAATCTTTATTAACTTCTTTCCACCAGTTTTCATTGGCAAATTACAAATAAATAGCTGGTATGTTACAAGGCAGGCAGGCAGGCAGGCAGTCGAGGAGGAGTGGAGCTCCAACGAACATGTCAGTGACGAGTTCAAATGGAGGCTACACATGTGCGTCATCTGCTGATCACACGTCCACACATGTACACTCAGGGATTACAAAGGTGAGACTCAGAATCAAAAGAAAAGGCAACAGGTGTCGCATGGTGCGGGATGCTGGGCTCGTGTTTGTGGACTTGATTCACACACTCGCATTGTGACGAGGCATGAAGCTGGTAGAGACAGACCGTCCAGCTGAATACGTCTCACCAAATACACAAACAAAGTTATATGTGTTCTCATTTTCCACCAGTGCACTCAGGCATGTGCAGAAAGGTTTTTATTTTTGCCCCATCTGGAATCGACCGCCTTATTTGGAGAGAAATTATCAATATTGCACGATGATTTATCAAATCTGACATGTTTACACAGTCATTTCATCTGTAAAACAAGCGGAGAAATGTGCTCGTTGGTGTTTGTCCAGCACCTAAAAAAGTACACTAGTAGGGAAATACAGCAGACTAAACAACAGTGCATCTTCATTTCTTTTTATAAATAAGACTAATGGGTGTAATTTGCTGTCATTTTTCTTTTTAAAAATCGGATACAAATCTGCTGTCATTTGCCCTCAGATGACTTTGTGCTGTGTCAAAGATGCGCCGAGGAGGGAATGGCGTCCAAAACCCGCGGGAGACAGAGTCAGACAGCAGGCGGGAAACAACATAAACCACTGACAGAACTGAAAACAAAAGAGTTCACCCTCTCCTGACCTGCAGGAAGAAGGAATTTGAAACCATGACAACCTTTCGTTGGGACGTGTTTAACATTTTTTTTTTCTCATAGGTGACAAATCAAAGCAACAAACCTCCACTCACACAAGCTGAGCTTCTGCTGTGGCACTGCAGAGAGAATTCAACAGACAGCGTTGGCTAACACACAATCTGTTTCATAACTCACATCTGGAAAAATAAAGACCCCCAGCGAGAGGTCGAACACCTGGGTATAAAAGACAGGGAAAGGCCTCAGTGGACAGAGATCTTTAATGTTCTCTTCGAGCATTGCTCAGCTTTTCTTCAGTTAAAAATTCATCATGGAACCTCAGAAGTAACACCCTATCCTTAACTGTCATTCTTAGAGGTCTTTAGTGCGATACGATTAACCACGTGTTCAGGTCGTGGTGGCGCTCATGTTCACAGAGAAGGACTGAGGGGTGCTGGGAGAGTTCAGGGTCAGGTGTTGGTCTGTGTTTTCAGAGGGAACGATGATGTGCTGCTGGTCCGCCGTTTTTATTTCCCTCCATACATTCTCTCAATGTCGTCCTGGTAAAGTTTTTTCAGCTCCTTGCGTTTGAGCTTGAACGCGTCAGTCACTAATCCCGTCTCCGGAGTCCACGGGTCTGGACTCAAGCGGATCTTGCGAGGGATCTCGAAGCGCTCTAGCTGGGCTGAAACAAAAGAAAAGAGTAGAAATACTAATGTGTAACTTCAAACTTCTGTATCAACCTGTCTCTGGATCGGTCGAGCTTCCCTCACCTGTAAGAGCATCCTCAGTGAGGATCTTGAGGACCAGCTCCTCCATGGCTTTACTGTTGCACAGCTCCTCCCACGAGCCGCGGATCCCGTACTGCTCAGCCAGAGCCAGCAGCTGCTTCTGATTGGGCACCACGAAGCCAATCACGTATGTCTCGTCACTACAGGGCAGAAGAGGAGAGAGGAAAAGAAAGAAAAAACAACGTACAACTATCAAAGTGTCTGGAAATTTGGTTTGGAATAAAAATGCCCAAAATGCTGTCAAGGTTCTGCGTCTCATATAGCTGCTTTCACACTTGCTGAAAACTCCTGAAAAAACTCCAGATATTTGCAGGAGGAGCGTCATGTGTGAACACAAACAGCTGAATGTTTCTCTCTTCACCCGGAGTTTCTCCTCCAGCCTCCTCGTATTTATTCTGCAGAAAGTCAGAGTGGGCTGATGTGAGAACGCAGCAGGATATAATCAGGAGAATTCACCTGGAGCGAGTGGGAGGGGGTGGTGACGTTTATTCCCTGTGATCGCTGCACGACCATAGACTGTCTGCACGCCACCTCTACGATCTCCGTGCTCTAATGAACCTGCTGCATTATGTTTCCTGTTCTTCAGTATGTTCTTCTCCACTCTTTAGTTCAGATTGTGATTCTGTTCAACTACACGTAGCATTGATAGAAAGACAAATATTCTCATTATAGCGTCATGTAGAGGACTCTGTTGCCTCGTATGCTACTTCTTACCTCAGGAGACACCCCCTGTCTGACAGGGATAGTCTCCCGCTGTGAGGAGCATGTGTGAACAACCAGTTCAGGAGAATATCCGGAGCAGTCCTCCTGAAATGATCTGGATATTTTCAGGAGTGCAGATGTGAAAACGGCTATCATGTCTACTGAACTCTGAATGAAAAATAAACCTTCATTAATGCCATGTTGTTGTTTTTTTGGAGCAAGAATTGACCATTATGGATGAGAAGACTGATAAACAATGTTTTTTGTTGTAGCAACTAGTTACCCATAGGTGGCCTCGCCCCCAGCTTAGCTGCTTTACATGAGAGACACTAACCGAGTGACCAGTGTTAACGTCACTACTGTTTACGGTAACTAGTAACGTATCTAGTTACTCTACAGATTCAATAACGCTGTTACAATTACCAACATTTAAAAGCATTTGTTGGTGAGTTGTTGTTTATGTGCAGGACGGAAAACTTCTCTCACAAGAATGAAGCATCTTTGCAAACAAAGGCGGGATTATTTCATAGACTGAGGTAGGAAAAGGCTCAGGTTATTAGTTTAAGTTCTAAGTTAGTCTTTTTTAATGATGCACCCCTAGAGCGTGAACACACACCTGTTTGCATAGGCACATATGTTGTCAACCAGAGAGCAGTTCTTCATAACAGCCTCCACCTTTCCCAGGGACACGTACTCTCCGGCCTGCAGCTTCACCAGGTCTTTCTTACGATCTACAAACACAGCAGAGAATCCTGTAGTGACAAAAGCATTTTCACGGCACATGCACAGCCACAAGTGTGGATTTGTAATCTTAAAAAAGGAGGAGTGAAGAGCCAGGAGGACAGAGCCTGCTTTCCACTGAACTGTGCTTATCTGTCAGGTGGCATCTAGATAACAGAAAAGATTCAGGGCATCTGGCCGACTGATGTAAACACCGCTGTGGGGGGGATTCTGGGAAGTGATGTGAAATCTGATTTGTTAAAGGTTTCCTGTCAGACTGACGGATGAAAGTGTAGCAGGGGGGTCGTCTGGAAAACATCCAGGAATCTGGGACACAGTGTTGATAACTCGTGCTTTTGATGTAGCAGCACCAGATCCCCGTGGCAAACTGCACTGAATAACCCACCTTCACTTTTCCTCACCGATTATTTTGAGGCAGCCGTCTTTGTGGAACTCCCCGATGTCTCCCGTGCAGAACCACCGCTGGCCATTCTCATCCACGAAGAAATCCTCCTGGTGTTTGTCCTCGCTCTTGTAGTATCCCTGCGTTACGTTGGGTCCACCAACCAGAATCTCTCCTCTGGGATGTGGCTTGTCGCTGCTACGATAACCACCTGGGAGCAGAGTTTAAATTCAGTGGATTGCATCTGAATGCTGTATTAATGATGCTGCTTCATGATAACCTTCTGGAAATAAAGAACCGACAGCGTGTTTTCTTTTCCATTCTTTCTGCTTCACGAGCCAAGAGAGCAATAAAGAGAGGCTGATGAGTATCAGGATTGAACAGATTTCAATAAAAATGAGCGATGATCTCTTACATAAAGAAGTCACACAGCACGTGAAAGGAAGAGAGGAATGTTTTCCTTACAAGGTTACAGACCTTCAACATGTTTCATGATGGAATATAATATGAACAGAGAGAGAGAGAGAGAGAGAGAGAGAGAGAGACATTGAGTCTATTTTATATACAATAAACTGAACCGCAATCATGTTTTTTCTTGATGTGCCACTTTTTCATCCAGTAGATGTCGCCCTTGAGCACTAGCATGAAACCGAAACAAACTGCTGTTAGGCCACACCTCCATACTGAAGCCTCCGCTCTCCTCCAGAGACACACCTCCAACACCCCTCCACTCGGGTCCCCACGAAGAATTTTACAATTTGATCACACCATAATTACCATTAAGCACAAGCGGCGGATTAAATTGTCCTTTGCCTGAGCTGCAATCACCTGTGTTCTGCATCGTTGTGTTAGCATGCTAATGTTAGCGCTCTGTAGTTAGCTCGTAGCTTCACATTTCATGTAAACTGACACAGAATGAGCGTGATCTAAAAACTCTTACTAACATCCGAATAATCAGTGAGTATGTTCTTCTTCTCTCTAGTCCTTGACTAAAACAGCTTTTATACACCACGAAAGGAGCCGGCCGTCCCGTCCATGTAAACACGGCTCTGACAACAACACAGCCAGCGGGACTCGAGCTTCTAACTCATTGTAGACAGTCATGACTCAGAGAGACATTTACACAGGATAGACTTGATTTATGATATATTTACAGTATGTGTAACATGTTGCACATTCTTCCTTTAAAGTGATGATAGTCCAGTTACTTGAGTGATGATGAACATCGACCTTTGCTGCGTGTTTTGTAAATTGTTTGTGTGAAACTTGATCGAGTGCAGCTCTCTTTTCATTTAAAATATGACCTGCTGATGAGAACACCCAGAGGTTCAGAGCACACTGAGGTTCCTGGTACGCACAGATATGAGTGAGCCAGCTTGGAGAGTTGTGAGTATCAGTTCAGATTTTTAATTTTCTTCCCCAGGGTCGAATGAGTGTTCGAATTTCGATTAAAAAGTGGCAGCCTGAATGAGAACTGATGCGTCTCCACATGACACACAGGATCACTTCATCAGAGATTATGTTTGTGTGTCTGTGTTTGTGTGTGTGTCCTCTCTGTCTTACTCACCCTCCACCCAGTCTTTGAGCTTGAACTCACAGCAAACCAGTGGCCCTCCCACTCTCCCAGTGCTGTAATCCCACACTGAAACAGACAACACACACACACCATCAGAAGGCACACAAGCATCAAGACAAGACATTTATTACCATAGCAACACGACCTCACTTGTTCTCTCACTATGGAAACTACATCCCAAAGGAATGTCCACTAAACAGTGTTTTCCTGGCTCGCATGACCGCAGAGGAGAGCAACAGGCAGCATGTTGTTTTATCTGCCTGGGAAAGGCTGCCAGTATTTCCATTATTTCAAAAACAGGTTGGAAATATTCGCCAACAGATAAGACTTAAAGGTCAAAGCAGATCTTTGAGGAAGCGATCACCACCAAAGACACAACTTGCATTCTTTTTTGAACATCTTAAGTGATTCATGTCTAATCATAGATTCTTCAGAAATAAAGACATGTAGAAGAATATAGGGGGTCCGATATGTTTTAGTTTCCCGTATGTGCTATTTCTTGCAGTCAGATTTGTATTTACCAATCACGTGTTAGCAGGCTTTAGTGAATCTATGAAAAGAGTCTGTATGGAGAGCAAAACCGGTAGAACGCAATCTGAGTAATGATACCCCGACACATCTTTTTTCCACATCCCTTAAAGGTCACATATTCTCCTCCTCTTCAACCAGTCTAAATAAGTCTCAGAGCTCCTCAAAACATGTCTGTGAAGTTTCTTGTTCTAGATCCACCCTGATCCTGTATTTGATCATGCCTATAAACCCCTCTATTTCAGCCCTGCTCAGAACAGACTGTTTCTGTGTCTGTACCTTTAAATGTAAATGAGCTGTGTCTGACCACGCCCCCTCTCTGGAAGGGCTCGGGTGTCTCGGGCTTTCTCGCTCCATGTCCTATTGTTTACGTCGAGAAGGCAGACTCAGAGGGCACAACAAACACCTAGCTGTGGGAGTGTAACCCATCTGGGGGAGGGGTTACTGCCCTTTGTGATGTCATGAAGGGAAAATCTCCAAACGGCCTGTTTGAGCACACATTTTCTGAAAAGTGGAGCAGGCAAAAGACAGAGGGTGGACTTTTCTCATCATTGGGGGGTTTATAGACAGACTAGGGACACATATTAGAGTTAGAGAAACATGGTGAAGTAGATTTTACAGAATATGTTACCTTTAACTTAACATTTAACATCATGCTAACCGCTTAGTATGGGATGAATTTTCCTAAAGTTGACTTTTACATGCCTCCCTTTTTGAAAAAACAAACAATCTCCTTTTTTCTCAGTTAGTTCAACCCACGCACAACATATCTACTCCTTATTTTCCTCTCATCCATTTTTCCATCCCTGCAGTGAAATTCTCTCACTGCTTGTTATCTCTGCTTGTTATCTCTGCTTGCAGAATTTGGAAACTTTTTCTATTATCTAACATTTATTTAAGCAGGTCATTAACCCATTGAGATCAAGATCTCTTTCACTGGGGTGACCTGATGATGTCATGTGAGGCCATTTTCACGTTGTGTTTCATGTTCTCTGACTGTGAACTACTTAATGATGTCATCAGTGCTTACGCTCGCTGATGGTTCCAGCTCCGCAGGTCTCCGTCAGGCCGTAACCCTGACCCACCGGGCAGCAGAAACACACATTCATGAAGCGTTGCGTGGCGGCTGAGAGCGGCGCTCCGCCTGAGAGCAAGACTCTCATTTGACCTCCTAGCAGAGCGCGAACTTTCCTGAACACCAGCCTGTATGTCGGAGCAGAAGACAGAAGCAGGTTGATTCAGAGGGATTCAGGGTGAGTATGTGAAAATGAGATTAAAACTCGACAGTAAAATGTACACACGTGTCACATAGAGGTGTGCTGTATCCTTTGGCGAGCTGCTCCAGTTTGTAGTTATATGCCAGAATGAAGAGTGTTCGCTGGACACAGTTCATCTCCTCCACCTTGGTCATCACGTTCTTGTAGATGCGATCCATGATCTCCTGCAGCCAGACAGCCGGGCAGAGGGCCGAGGTGAAGTCGAAAGAAGAAATGGAGCCCTGCGTTAGTTCAGGCGGAATACGGTAGTCCTGCCCGCAAGCGGCTATCAGCTGATCTGAGAACCGCCCCAATGCCAACCAATCATTATCACACTCTGACAACAAGGCGGTCTATTTAAACCATTCTGCCGCTCACTCCTCCTGCATCACATCCAGTCTGCTGCTAGACTCCCCGACCTCCACCCGCATCAGTCAGCACATTTTATATTCAAGGAGCAATTGTTTGCTTGTTATGTCTGCAAGATGTCAGTATCATTACATGCACATTCAGGTTCTGTTCTGCATGTCCCCATGGTGAGTATTAAATGTTTGCGCTCTCTGATCTGTGGCACGCTGCACTGATACTGCTGAGAGCTAAGAGCAGAACCAATACCGCCAAATACAACTGTACAAGCCAAAAGTGCAATAAATGGTTAAATCTATGATGAGAGTATTCCTGATTAAAACAGGAGATTTAATGTGAAAATAGAAAATGATGCTAAAACTATATGTGGCACTGACTGCTTTGTCCTTGTCGTCACAAATCATTATTTAGTGAGTTGGCTTCTTTTCATGCACCAATTACATCGCCCTTTGTTTGCAAAGGATTCGACCCCTCTTTAAGTCTGCAGCTGAAAACAAAGAGAATCATTTGTTTCCTTAAAGGAAACAGGACACCCAACCCTCCAAAGTAGGACTCAAAACAGAGGAGCAGGCTCGAGTGGTCGGGACAAATTCAGCCGTAGGAAGTCAAAAACACAAAGAAGAATCAGGCCGAGTATTCAGCCTGTGAATTCTGACACGATTTTTAAAGTCCCATGTCTGATTTTCACGCCAAATTTCAGCTTAATCGCACTTTGTTTGCCTTGAAGTGTACAGGATGGTCAAAGAAGAAGAGAAGAAGAATTTTTTTTTCCCACCAGGATCTGAACTGGCGACCCTCTAGTTTCCAACCCAAGTCCCATCAGACTGAGCTACTACTGCCTAAGGGCCAATCCCGGCATGACCAGCCACTCTCAACCAGTCAGATTGAGTTTCTAGATTGTTTAAAATTTTGCTCGCACGACTGCATAGCCTTGAGAAGTGAAAGCCGAACCATGAGTCGTTTCACATACCTGATATGCGCCTGCGTTAACTTGCATCTGAAAGCACCATGGCAACAGCAGGCAAGTCATGAACGATATGAACGAGGGAAACAATAGCTGCAGACCTCCAGCTGCTTGGGAATTATTTTAGCTCGTGATTATTGGCGATGGTGTTGTTGTCGGGGTTTGTATTTGAGACGTGCATTTAAGACAACCGAAATACGCAAAGATCATAATCCGTCTGAGGGAGTTTTCAAAGGAAACTTTATTGACAATTGTCAACGCTCTGTCTGGAGCCAGAGCCCTGAATTTTCCCTGTGGCTAAAATCAGTAAATATCTTAAATGGAAGATGGACAGAGCTTGTAAAGGAAGAAAGGACACAACAACTTTCTCTAAATACGCCAATACCAGAGGAATAAATGAGTTCAATGTGAAACAAATGTGTTCTTAAGCTTGGTTGCATAACAGAAAGGCTCCCCTGGGGGTTACTGACAACCAGTGACCCACAGAAGCAGAGAAAGAAACCAAAGGAATCCAGGACGGGGGGTCTCTGAGTCGATTAAATAAGAGACAGAAGTGAACTGCAATGACCTTCAGTATCCAAATCCTGGAGAGGCCAATGGAACTAAGACGTGTGTACAGTATAGTTTGACTTTTTGTGGGGACATGAAATACAATTGGCAAAAACAGATGCAAACATGAAGCCTACTCTTGGGCTACCATACGTTCAGATTTGAGCGGGACTGTGCCATTTTTAAGCTCTGTGTCCTGAGTTCCCACAAATATCTATAAAACACTAACATGTCCCGGATTTGAACAGTCCCTGTCCTAGTTTTAACCAATCAAAACAACACACCATGCTAACTGGTGTGTCAAAAGAGAAACCACACTAATGCACCACAGGTCAAAGCTCAACACTGACTAGTTTGTACATGTGTCAATCTCAGGGTTTAGGCTGTTGCTAAGCTAGCCTAGCTTATCATGCTAGCAGGACCTGCTGCGTGACAACAGGAAGGCGAGCTGTCATACTGAACAGGAAGTCAACTAGTCTACTTTTAATTTCTGTATAATCGACAGATAAAGAAGTCATTGGTGACATCTCAAATAGGAACCGGGGCGATGATGGGAGACGGGTCACACTGCTGCAGGACTTCCTTGACTTTTCAAAGCGACCGAAGCACAGAGATCAAGAAAACTTCATTATGATCACGTGACTTCAAAAGCTCAAAGAAAAATGGGTAAAAGTGCACCGACGTGTGTGTGTGCTTGTGTGTGTGTATGTGTGCTTATGTGTGTGTGTGTGCTTGTGTGTGTGTGTGTGTGTGTGTGTGCTTGTGTGCGTGTAGTGTGTGTGTGTGTGCATGTGTGTGTGTAAACTTAAAGCAGTGAGAGAGGAAGTGAACACAGGATTCATGCAGCAGCACGATGTCATATTATAGCAAACAATGTTAGTGTGTATGTGTGTGTGTGTGTGTGTGTGTGTGTGTGTGTTAGTGTATATTGGTGTGTGTTGTGGGGATAACCACATGGGGCTTTCTCACGTTCTGTTTACAGCTGTGAATGGTTCCAGACACTGGGGCCCTCTGACCTTTACACTACGACTACTGGGAGATGCCGGGGGGGGTGACTGGGGGAGGGGGGCTCTGAGCTAATGGTGTGAGAGAATACAGCGACGAAGTCATATAGTCTCAATCTAAACGACATGAGCGACACGTTTATTATCTGCTGTCGGGGTTTTTTTTTCCAAGTGTCCTGTGCATGTTCAGGCACATCTATTTCCAAAAGTCAAAGTCCGCGGAAACGCAGCTTCTCCCACTCCTCCTGTTAGCTGCAGCATTAGCCGCATGTAACGCAGTAGTGCTAAGGTGCTAATGTTTTTGCTCCACTCGGAGCCAAAGTGGCTGCATTCCCAATATGGTAAAAGGGGCGGGACATTTACGAGAACCGTGCTGAGCGACTGACCAATTACGGCAGAGCCGACAGGCCGACCAATCAGATCAGACTTGCCGCACGTGGAGACTCTGAACGTGGGCACTTCAGAGCCTTAGAGAGAGAGTCAGAAGCGAGCCGGTGCATGGAGCGGCAGTTCATGAAAACAGACACTTTTTTTTTACTTTAGCTATTGTGAACATACTTTAGTAGGTACATAGATTAAATATACAAACCCCAAAAAGGGCAGAATATGACCTCTTTAACTCAACTGGAAATGTATGATTTCATGATTTCAGATAGAAATGCCTACTTTGGTCTCTACAAACTGTAAAAACATTCTGAAACAAACAAAAACCAAGTCAGAATGAGCTGCTCTGTTCTTTCATTGAAAGCATTATCTGAGCCATGCTAGGTTTTGAGGGAAGCCGTTCCTTTGCATCATCTTTGCCTGATTGCATCAGATGAACCTTCTGAACGCTCTAACCCGCGAGTGTCTGACTTTGATTTGTCATGTAGCACAGCTTTGGTCAGCAGGAGGAGGGAAAGAGTATTTACGTCACAGTCGGTCATGAGACAGATCCAGCAGATCCAGGCCTGCTGGACTCCACAGCTGGACTATGCACAAAAACAGAGTGAGACCCGATCGGCTGCCAGACGAGGTCAAACAGCAACGCTTGATATGTAGACTTCAGGGAGGGTGAGTTGGAGACTTCTCCAACATTTGACTGTCTAATGCATAGTGCTGAGTGAACGGTCGGGACATACCGGGACAGCTGCCATCAGCGTGGGCTGCAGGACGCTGGTGTCTCCCTTGCTTCCCTTCTTGATTTTCGTTGACTTGATGAGAAAAAAGAAAAATCACAATCATGTGGTAAGTGTGGTTACAGTGTGTTTCCCAGAAAGCAAAAATCCTGACGTTTTTCTTTCTTGTTTTCAAGATCACAATATCTTGTTCATCTTTGTTGAATCAAAGTGAAGCACAAACATTTCTTTCAAAGACTTTCACAGAAACATAAAATATAATACAACATGCAAAGAATTACACCACACAGCACGACGTTGCTGGCTCCCTGTGTTGCATGTGATATTCCCCCTCAGCTTCTCTTAGGTGCACTTTCAGTTTAAGGGGTAGTTACAAGAAATCCAATTGTTTGAATCCAGGGACCCGACCCCTACATCCCACTTCATTTATGACCTCAAACATCATCCTAATGAGTCACCATTTAAGTCTTCCTCAGTACAGCATGATGTTAACTTTGTAAATTATGGTCCCAAAAATCGCCCGACTCGATGCATCGAAACATTAGTCGACAAGTCTACGTCTTCTCTACGCCTTGACTGAAAAAATAAGACCAGCTCTGGAGAGTTTTTTGCACATTTTAATGGAACCTGTAGGTTCTCCTTCACACTTGAATGGAGAGCGTGAGGCGACATATAATCAATTTAATGCAAGCTGCAGCAATACTGCTAAGTGTCACTAAATCCCACACAGTGCTCCTGTAGATTCTGATACATTTCCTGTAGCGTACACTTTGTCAGAATTGAGTCTAAAGGAACGCCGCAGTTGCTACTTGAGATCCTGCTGTTCAATGATAAGCTCCTTCACTACAACTTAAGTCAAGGGTAATCACACATCTGGATTCCCTTCTTGAATGTCAAAGAGAATATTTTGTTTATGTTGCAGAGCAGGTGTGTTTAAATCTTACTGTACCTGGTCTGCCAGCGTCTGAGGTGACGAGTAGCCGATCCTGCAGCCGTGAGCAACACATACGAGCTCTGCACTGAGCTCCAGCACGTGTGCAAGAGGCAGATAGCCGATGTAGGTGTCCTCCTCACTGTAAACACAAAGACACTGTTATTGCCAACTCTGTGAGAAAGCGGGGTCATCTCATTCAAGCATTAGCTCTGGTTAAAGGTGGAGTCAGCAGCGTATTCTTTCAAAATAAAATACAGACTTCTCCTCAAGTAAAGCTGCTCCATCATCCCTTCTGGGCCTCCATACATGTGTGGTGGTGACTGTGTCTGCAGAGACTCTGTCCTCTGACTGGATTTTACTGTTCTGGTTTGTTCTGGTTGACTCGGGACGTTTCTGGGCGGAGCTGGTGTGTTTCTTCCAGCCAATGACAGCGCAGCAGGTGAGTTTAGGAGTGGATACAATTCAGCGAATAAGACAGACGTGGACGTAGCAGCAAAGAAGAGATAATATAATCAGAGTGAGGAGAAACACCAAGCGGATAAAGCTCGTTCTAAAACGAGGGTGAACCTTGTGTTGTCTTTTACCCGTGGACGTGGAGTTGGTCTACTTCCTGTTGGACAGGCAGGTGACAAACACCGGCGGTTAGCTTGTGCTAGCGTGCGTTAGCTTGCAGTGGAGGAAAAAGCCGTAAACTTAAACACTACATCCTGCAGGGAGGGTGAGCTTCTGGGGACGATGAGACCAGGAGGAGGGGCCCAGTTTGAAGTTTGTGTTTACTACATTTCTGCTGACTCCACCTTTAAGTTCATCAAGCTACATAAATGTGGTTTGTAAATGCATCATCTGCTGTTTAATCAGTTGAATACAAATAATCGAGCTCTCTGGAATCATGAATCTTATTCTAGCAAGCTTCAGAAGATAAACGTGCATTAGAAGGATTATGTGTATTTGAAGTAGTAGCCATCTTTTCCTTTGTTTGGACTTGAAATGATCTACTGGTCTGAATCCTCGGACTTCTCTGGTATCACGTTTCACTGCGTGCAGGGGGAGAAGGTTCACACAGTCATACTACTTAACACGACAAGGGAGGCCATCCTTTTAATAAGAAGCTGGATTGAGATCACTACATCCGTAACCTCTCCGACCTCCATCCTCGTCACCCCGACTCCCTTCCTCCCTGTCAGTTTCTCCTCCTCTCATACTGAACTCCCTCCCTTCCTGTATGTCCTTTAACCCCCATCTCATTCCCCAGGGAGGAGGGCTGCTTCTTGATTTAATGTAAACACTGACATCATCTGATGGTACAATTGGTTGACTCGAACTCGTACACGTGCTCGTTAAACATGGACCAAGATGCACGCCTAAAAAGCTAGTGATTTATTTGAATAATGTTTAAACTCAAAGTTAAAGAAGACAGCATAATGCCAGCGACAGCTGAGATTCATCACCGGGGAGAGTTTGAAACAGCAGATCAGAGAGAGTTCACGTCATGAGCTCTGAAATAAGTTTTTAAGTACGATGTAGTGTAGCCTACCACAGGTTGGGTATCCGCTCTGCCATGCCTGTGATGCCAGCGATGATGTTGCTATGGGTGATTACGACGCCCTTTGGTATTCCGGTGGATCCGCTGGTGTACATGATGACTGCGATATCTGAAGGAAGCGGCTGCTTACGCTCTCGTGCTGCTGTGATGTGAACGAAGACGAGACGATAAAATGAACAAACAGTCAATTACAAAGTGGTTTGTTGAAACTGCAGGAACATGAACATTTCTAAACTATTACTGCAGTGCACAAATATGACTCCATGTTTAAACAAAGTCCACATAATCAGCCCTTGTTTGCTCCATTGGTGCGAGACATATTTCCCAGTGTGTGTAATTCAAAAAGCCTTTTTAAATAGTTCAGAAACAGTCATGGAAAAGTGGGATATTCGAGAAACGGGTCAAACGTGGCTTCTGACTTGTCTGACGTTAAAAAATATGGAACCTTCTCACTCCTCTCACTCTTCTTCCTTAGCTCCTTCATATAGATGTGGAGTACGCCCCTCCACATCACCGCCCGTCTTTGCAGAATCATCATCTGCCTGATCGGACCGGCTATCAGGTGAATGTGTGCACCAGCTTTAGACACCATGCAGGATTCATAGAGTAGCTGAGCTAATGATTTATGTTTTTTTATGGTTTATTTGGGGCTTTTTATGCCTTTATTGTAGAGACAGGACAGTGGATAGAGTCGGAAATTAGGGAGAGAGAGATAGAGGAATGACATGCGGGAAAGGAGCCACAGGTCGGATTCGTATCATGCTTCATCCTTTAACTCTTTCTCACGTCATCCTGCTGTCTGTCGCTTCATGTGACCCTCATTCATGTCATAAGCGCTTCAGTAAGGAGTCATGATGTAGTGAAGCGGTGATTCAGATTGTGCAGGAAATCTAATAAGAGCACGTGTACTTCACTTCCTGATCCCTCCATGGGCCTGATCTCTGAATTGAATTTGAATTTATTTGGGACAATGCAATTTAACATAGTTTCATTACAAAGCATGAAACTGATGTGCTGCATAAAGAGTATATAGCAATTGCTAATTTCCAACTCGTGTCCCCAGTTGGGCCTTTGTATAAACAGAGTAAAAATGTAAAACCTTTGGTTACATAAAACCCCATGACACTATGAGGACACATTAAAATACATGTACTACAATACAAATGCTATAAACCAGCTTTTAAGATACTATTTAAAAGTGGCTCTGGTTCGCTTTCAGCCAGCATTTCACCTTTTTTGTAAACGATTTTAAGTCTGAGTTTAATTTTATTTCAGGTGTTTAATGTGTTTCAGAGTTTCCCACCTTTGATTGACCAAATGTAGATCTACGCTGTTGTACGCTACAGTTTCCATTCACTGTGCTTCTTGTTACCCTGTTGCTGTCCTGTAAATAAATAAGTAAAGACCAAATCAATTTAAAGTGCGGAAACAAAAGCAATCAGGCGTTTGCTATAGACAGATGAGAGCTAGGTCGTGGCTGTAGAACAGAAACCAGATCTGAGATCTTTGAGTGAAGCAGAAAACTCAAACAGAGGATGAAGGGGAGGCAGAGAGACGTCCTCCCTTCCTCCTGTTTCCTCCGTCATAACTCTGAGTTGACTTCATGTGAAGTTATCTGTTGCTGTGTGTAAACATACGCCTCTCCTGAATCCCACTGCTCCCCCCCACCTTCATAAATCCACTTCCTTCCTCTTTATCTGACACGAGCTGCTTCTCTTGTTTTGGGTCAGTCGGTTCAAGGGGCCACAATAAAGGGCCATGAGGAGTCATCCATCTAATAATCCCCCCCACCCGCCCAATGAATGAGCAACATATCAACCTTAATCTGACACAGATGTGAGTCCTTCCTTTTTCACATGACCTAATGGGACTGAAACCAGTTCCCCTACAAGAAGAGAACCACCATGACCCCGAAGGTTACACTGGGACTATCTGTTTCTGTGAAGAGTTTTACACAATTCTAGTAAGAGGAGGAGGATCCGTTAAATAAAAAACAGCCCCTGATAAATTGTGCATTTGGATCCAGATGCGATTAGTATATTAGCATAGTATTAACTCTATTAAGACGATGGTGTTACTTGTGGCGCTGTTGTCTCTCTCCCTGGTCCTCCCTCTGCCGGCTGCACACCTGAGTGAGGAGGAGCAGGATGTAGAGGAGCAGGAAGAGGAGATAGGCAGCTTGTGCTGACGAGCTCTGTTCCTCTATCATACTTTTTGTGCTACCTGTTTGTTTGTTTTCTACCCAAAGTTGGTCGTCTTCTGTCCCAGTGCACGTTAAGACGGCTGGGTTTTATTTTAGTTTGTGCTGGAGATCACTAATAGTCCTCTTTTCACTCTTTTGTTTTTCTTAGGTTATTTTTATTTCTTTGGTAGTTTTTCCGGGGGAGGTGCTGAGAGCGACCTTACTATCTGTTGCTCTTCTTGGCCGGGGTCTCCGGTCCCTTTTTTCCTTGGTTTATTCTCATTGAGTTTTTTGGTGTCTTGGGTGGCGTCCCTCTTTTAAAAATGTCCTCAGAGGCCGAAACAGACGGACTTCTTTTACTTTAGAGCAATGGAGTTGCACGTCAAAAAAACGGAACAGTGTTCACCCCTCTGCCCTCTGTCAACACACACACACACACACACACACACACACACACACGTTTACCATTCTCCGGTTTGGCTCCCAGCTTCTGAACAGCAGCCATGTTGTGGACACTGATGCCACGTGCATAGCTGGGCCATGAGGTGGGCGTGCTGTCCACTACAATAATATGCTGCAGCCTCGGGACTTCGAGCAGGATGGCCTGAAACACAGACGGATAAAAATGTAAGCATGAGCACAAGAACATCAGGCATCCACGTGCAAGTGTACACACCTGCATGTGACAAAACCCAGGGTTCTTCTTAACTCATGAAACCAAAGCACGCCCATCTTCATCAGTATTTGGGCTGAGCGGGGGATGTGTGACACAGAGCAGAGGAGCTGTTGTGTTTGTTTCCACGATAAAAGCGGAGATGACCTTCCAGAGAATCCTTTGCCGCTGGCCCTGAACTGAATCTTTGACATCCAGCACGTGCACTTCTCATTATTTTTACGACTTTATGAAGACACTGTCTACCTCTCCTCCTGCTAAATCTGCATTCCTGTAATATCTCCGGTTCTCCCTGATGGAAAACTGCGGCCTGCACGTCTCGTGGTCATTTGAGACATTTTAATGACAGGAACAACGACGGGCTCTAGAGCACTGATGTAAACCCACCTCCACTTTGTTATAGAAAAAAGAAAAGAAAAAAGAAATACACTCTACTGATTTCAAGCCTTCACCGACCTGTTTACATCCATCACTGTTTTCTACAGACTTAAAGTTAAAATGGCGGGGGGAAGCTTTAATAACCATGGTGACATGTAACCTGCTAAATCCATCTGATCAACCACAAGGTCAAGAGGAAATGTGTACGTCTGCAAGAAGGAGATGGGTAATGTTTTTGTCCAGCTGTATAAAACATGATAGTTGTCTCTGTGATGTCACCCATGACGGCCGCCAAATTGGAAATGCAGACTCCACCTTACCTTTGAATGAACCATGAATTTATATCAGGGGACAGTGTGCAACGACATCGATCATTTATACAAAGAAAAATGAAAAGATGGTTTCACCAGATTTAGCGAGTTGCTAATTTTATTGTATGGATTATACACAATAAACAACAAGAGGACAATAACACACACTGCATGATATAAGGGACAATAATGCTTCTAATGCAGGTTCACAGTAGATGCTGCAATATGAGAGACACTGTAATAACATTTAGGCTAGGTCGCACGATCGCACCCCATATATGGAGGTTATGGTCCTCCAGGCGGGCTATGTGAGTTCTAGACCGGCCTGTGGGTTAGGGTTAGAACTATCTATCGCCTTTCCCACATTTCCCTGGTTTCCTGCTCTATCACCTGTCCTATCCCTACTATAAGTTACTATCAACATTCAGCTGAGGACCTACAGGTCACTTTCCAACACAGACACGAGAAGTCATCGCGGCTAAAATATTATTACAGTATGCCAAATATCACCGCTTGCCCAAAGCTCTGTAGTGAATGATTACAACATCATTTGCAGGGTTTGAATGTGTAAAAAGAACAACATGATGTTGGTGTGTGTTGTGCGTGAATCGTTACCTTGAGTCTGGTCTCAAGGAGCTCTCTGCTGGTGACAATGTGGGTGACCTGAGTCTCATTCAGTCCGTGAGCAATGGCTGGACCTCCCAGTGTGGAGTAAAGGGTGACCACTGCAACACACAAACCAAAGGAAAAAACTGTAATCCAAATACAAACTGGGAATGTTTCTTACATTTAAACAGCAGTCATGTAACACCTGACAGCCTTTTTCTCTTGGTAAAGGAGCAATCAGTGAGATGTGTAGTGAGTGAAATGATAAAGTGATCAGACATTAAGGAAACATGCTATGTTGAAGTGCTGGCTTCTCTGACAACAATGCAGCAGTCAGTATGTCCTCCTTCTAACTTTAGATTCTGGTCCTGAATGCTCTGGATTTGTTTGGAAGGTAGACGGTTTTAAGGCACCCCCACATGGCCGTTTTGGACTCCCCTCAGTTTGCCAGATATGAGAGCAGTTATCAGGTCAAACCAACAGGTGTTGCAGCGATGGAAGCGGGCAAGAGAAGTGGTTCAAATAGAAGTGATTGTACCCGACCTAAAAAGCCTCTGCATGTTTCTAATAAGCTCCTCGAGCAGAAACGTGCTCAAACTAGGATCAATGTTGGAGATGCTTTTGAAAAATGGAGAGAGGTTAGAACACAGAAAGGTTTACAGACCGATGCAGAGCTGGATAAACACTGAAGCTTCAGTGTCCACCACATGGCAACCTGCGTGAGCATCGACTCTAGAGAGGAGGGGGCGGGGGGAGACAGCTCTCCCTTTGTGATGGTTAATTACACTGACTCACTGATCACTGGTTACTCAAGAAGTCACATTTCTTGGAATAGACAGGCAAAGTATTATTTTTTTCCCACGATCTACTCTGTGTGCCGTTTCCCCCAAAAATGTCAGCCAGCTGTTCAAACCAAATTCAAGGCAAGTGTCACTTAAATTCTCCCCGTGATTTCAAGGCTTCAAGAGGCAGTCGATGCATCGCTGGGCCGAGAGAAGAGACAGAAATTGAACATTTAGCCAAAACCCTGTGATTAGTACAATATGATGCATCGTTTAGCTGTAACCATCATCATCATTTGGACAGTGAAGCATTTGTGATGATGGACATTGTACGTGCACTCTGTCTACAATCCTCAGGCTTCTGATATGGATCCTCCCATACGCATGACGTCATCAGTTTCCTCAAGAGACCTCAGCACAGCATTGGAGCCAATATGACATAAGATCTTGCTGCAGAAAAGCCTCTTCGGGGATATAAACACTACTGGTGCATGTGTGATGACTAAGATGTCAGAGGGTCACTGGTATGTATGCGTGCATGCACACGGTTTGCCCACATGGTATTACATTGCATTGATGTGAGTACAATTGGGATTACATTTCTACTCTGCTGCAAAAACTCTGTTTTAAGGATTTCTACCCAAACAGGGCCTGACCTTAAAGATTACAGTGAAGTATTAATATGCAGGGTTGAAGCATACGACACACGCCTGCAGTTTACACGTGGTTGGCGGTCAAAAGTTTGAAGTTGTAGTTTGGTAAACTCCCCCTAGAAGGACACTGATACTGATACGATGGCAAGCGGTGGGACGCCATCGCATGAGATGGGATGTGATGCAATGGGATGCATTGGGATGTGATGCAATGGGATACATTGGGATGAGTTTGGATGCGATTCAGTAGAATGCGATGTGTTGAGATACTCTAGAATGCGATGCCATGCCATTCAAAATTCAAGATTAAAACTTTATTGTCTATCATGTAATGATAGAAAATGACCTTTGCCTAGAGGCTCAAATAACAGATAAGAATTCCCCCCAATTAGACTCAAATGTGCAAAGCATGTTAAAAACTGATGTCTGTCTACGTTTATTTAAAATGCTTTGATCATAACTGATTGGTGAAAAGTTGTTCGTTTCTGTCCTCCCTCACTTTGTTTTGTTTGCTTTGGATTGTTTGACTATTGCACTCTTCATAATTAGTATATAAAACGAATAAATGATCAGAGTGCTAGAAGCAAGCTGGTGTCAGATGTGAGAGGAAAAGAAAAGAGAAGGTGAAGAAGGTGATCAGAGGAAACAACAGTAAATAAAGAGAGGGAGAGAGAGAGAGAAAATGAGCTGGAAAAACAAACCCCCTGTCCTTACATTGACACAGACGCATGGGTCAACGGGACACAGCTTAGTGACATCACAATCTTGCGTCATGGAGCTCCTTTACTTCCTGCTTCGCTGCTGTGTATGTGTGTGTTTGTGTGTGCGGATGAGGGCCATGACACCTCCAGCCGTGAGATCTAAACACTCGATCGGGCCCCAGCTCCACTCACACACTCACACACAGCTGTCATTATGGTTCAGAAAGCTTTAAGGGTTCAGGCTCCAAAACATTTTTTGTTAAATATTTTTCAACCTCGGTCATTCTGAGTCCTTTAGTTTAAAAAATGCTTTTTTTAAAAGGGTCTCGAGAGTGAATTTTCCCCAGCTCCACAGAGGAACATATAATCCCTAAACTGTCATTATGGAAAGAGTAACTTCTGCTTGTTCAATCTCTGTATTGAACTCACTTTTACGACGAAGTGTGCAGAACTCACCAACGATGAGTACGACTGCATCTCGACAGAAAAGCATTAAACAGAGAATGTATAATTTTCACACACACGCATGCACACATACACACACACAGGAGGAAACAAGTGTTTGAGTTCACTGGGGGGCCTTTGGCTGACTCCGTGATGCCTCTGTCAACATCAGATGCTCACGTAGACTGCCCCCCCCCCCCTTCTGACGCCATCAGCCCTCACTTCTCTCCCTCTCCTTCCGTCCCTCCAGCCTTTAACTCCTCTCTATCTCTAGCTCCTCCTCTGCACTAAGTGTCTTATCCCCGGCCTCAGGGTTTCTACTGTCCCAGTGTTTGTGTTTGCAAGAATGAAACACGCTCAATAAAGATGCTTTATTGGCTCCTACTTTCAAAGTATTCTCAAAGCGTGACAGTTTAATGCAGCATAAACCGCAGCCCAGAAAGAATACGAAGGGTCCTTCAAGGACACTCAGAAAGATTAATGAACTCAGAGCACTGATGTGGATGTTCAGAGTAAGAAAGACAGAAACCTTTCGAAGAAAATATAATAAAGATGAAATCGGCAGAGTACTCCTTCAAACAGATAGCTGCAGGTTAAAGATGCAACAGGTGGACGTTTAACTGACTCTGTTAGGGGTGACTATCAACCAGAAAAATATATAATAGGTCCCCTTTAAAGGAGCAATATGTAACTCACCTAGTATTTAAAACCGGTACCTCAGTCTGAACTCAAAACATCAACAACAGAGAGCTGTCTCCCCCCGCCCCTTCCTCTCTAGAATCGATGCTCACACAGGTTGCCATGTGGTGGACACTGAAGCTTCAGTGTTTATCCAGCTCTGCATCGGTCTGTAAACCTTTCTGTGTTCTAACCTCTCTCTATTTTTCAAAAGCATCTCCAATATTGATCCTAGTTTGAGCACGTTTCTGCTCGTGGAGCTTATTAGAAACATGCAGAGGCTTTTTAGGTCGGGTACAATCACTTCTATCTGAACCACTTCTCTTGCCCGCTTCCATCTCTACAACACCTGTTGGTTTGACCTGATAACTGCTCTCATATCTGGCAAACTGAGGGGAGTCCAAAACAGCCGTGTGGGGGTGCCTTAAAACCGCCTACCTTCTCTGGTCCAAACAAATCCAGAGCATTCAGGACCAGACTCTAAAGTTAGAAGGAGGACATACTGGATAGTGTGTTTCAGCCTCATGCTTATATAAAATGATTCAGACATTAGTTTGTGCAGGCTTGTGCAAGAGTGTATAACTCTGATGAAGTGGTTATGTGGGCAAAATGATGGCTACTGTGATACAAGCAGAGACGGCTTTTTATAAACTAAAAGTGGAAAATCTGTCCTTGTGTCAAATCAAAATGAACTATTCTATTTTTAGTATATTTAAGAGTTTCAAACACAACAAGCTGAAACAGATGGACAGAAAAAAAGAAGAAGAGCTGGAACTCTTATGTAATAGCGAGGCAGAAGGGACAAATTGACCTTCTTCTGTCTCAGCTGGTTACAAGTTACAAGTTGTCCACGCCAACCATTCTCACATAAACATAAAACACGGCCGTAAATAAGCTCAGAGGGAAAGATTGCACTGAAGATAACAGCGAGAACGGAGAAAGTACAGTACGACCTCAACTGAGAGTGAATTATAGATCTGAGTGAATTCTTATGTCTGTAATACATGATCCCTCTACCAAAATGTCTCTCGACTACGTAGCAGAAACCCTCAACGCCTTCATAACCTCACGTCTGGACTACTGCAATGGAGTCCTGTTTGGGGTGACCAGCAAATCCCTGCAGAGGCTGCTCCCAGAGTCCTCACCCGCACCAAGCCCTGGCAGCACAGCAGCCCAACCCTCCCCCACCTCAACTGGTCATTGTTTTTCATGAAAATGATCCCTGAACAGAAACGGCTGAACAGTCACAGAGCACCTGACGAGCCTGATGATTCAAGCATCCGACGGCCCATATACGGCCCTGTGATGTGCACAATGTACACAACACTCGTTGGTCTCGTTAAAACCCGACTGATCGCGACACACTAAACAACATTTTTTCTGTGTTGTGGTTTTTAAAGCGATTCGCAACAACAAGACCGGTGGAGAGAAAATGCACAGAGAACTAAAACGGCATGAATGACCACTCAAAAATATTATGGATAAGATGGACTGCTGACAAAATGATTTAGAACATGTGCGGATACTGTTGTTGTGGCAGGGACGTATCGACGGTATTATCAAGAGATGTCAGAGTCAGTGAATGAGCTCTTGAGTTGTAGCCAAAAGCCTAAAAGTTACACATATGATGAGATTGTGCTTCCACGCTAAATGATGAAGCAGGTGAGCCAACGTCTGCATGGATGTCGTTGTGAAACCAAACACACGCCATGTGGCGGGAAACGGTCTGGTATCACACACTTACATGGGAAGTTGTACATGAAGCAGGCCTGCGCGGCGATGACCCACTCGGCTCGTGTCTCACAGAAGATGGCGATGGTGTTTTTTGGCCGCTGACCCAGTGAAGCCAAACCACTGCCCAGTTGGGACGCTGCTGTGAGGACTTCTTCGTAGGAGATCCAGCGGTACTCCCCCAGAACCACCTGCAGGGGGGGGAGTTTATTATTGTTCCAGATTAATGAACACCAACAACAATACGCTGTATAAACGTTCCGAATAGGATTAAAGCCTCCACGACCCGTCAGATGTCTTATTGATTCTTTAACTGGAGCCAGTAGTGACCATTTTGAAACAAAAGGGCGGCACTCCAGAGGAACGAGGGGGTCCAAAAAATAAAAATAAAAAATCACAGAATAAAAATGAGGGATTCTGCAGGTCTGATCTCCTCTTGCAGGCCGTCCCAAGGTCTTGGAGGCTCAGAAAGTTAAACCCCTGTCCCTTTTAGTTTTCAACCTGGACCTTGGAGCAGCCTGTAGAGCTCCACCTGAGGATCTCAGCCTGCGTCCTGGTTCATAAAGGGTTAAAAGTTTGGAACTATAGGAAGCTGCCCCTATACTGAAATAGTTATGTACCACGCTGTAAGCATGTTTAATTCTCCTGTGAAGTTGGTCAATTAACCATGGGGCCTATGGAGAGTGACTCTCCATTGGAGACAGCCCCATGTGGCCACTCAAGGAACTGCAGCATTTGGCCATTGGGATGTTGCGACCTGTCTCCTTTTATGATGTGCTGCTGGGTAAATTCTACAACGAGAGCACAGCACTGCGACATGTGTTGTTTGGCCTGTTTCATATTAAAGTCACAGGAAAGGGAGCAACAGCTGCCAAACAGAACATCCTCCTCTCCTGCCGTCAGGCCGCAGCACCTCATGGTCATCATCAGCACGAGAGGAAGGAGAGAAACACAGGCCTCTCTGGATCTACTCCTCAGCACTCACTCGCTGATGGTCGGACACAAACACTCATACAGTCAGAGCTCCCTGCATGTATGAGAAGGGTAATACCGACTCCTAGTGGTTGATAAATGGTATTGCACACTGTCATGCAGAACTGTGTTCCACTGTAGGCTCTAAAATGCTAATTCATGTTCCCATTGCAGCAATAAGTGTTTCACCAGAGGGTATTTAGATGGATTAAGAGGATCATGCTGTTGGGATTAGAGGGGTAATTCAGAGGTAATGTTACAGCACAGCAAAGTTGGCAGAACTCCTGACAGTGCAGGAACAATGCACGCTCTAAAATGCACCAATAAGACTGTTGGTAAAGTCTTCTCTTCGGTAACGCTTGCACTAAATAGTGAGGTAATCGAGTTTTCTTCTCAGTTATAGCTCTTCTTTAAAAAGAGAGAAATGACGCATGCATGCTAAAGCCAGGGTTATGCTTTCTCTTCTTGCTCCCACTTTGTGAACAATTTCTCTTTACACTCTTTGACGAATACAAATCACTTTAGGGTTTCCATTCTGTATTCATTCTGCTCTCCGCTCTCCTTCCAGTGAGTAGCTACAATGGAATTCAGGCCATCCTGAGGAAAAACAAGCTGTCAGCTGAGGAGAGAGAAGCAATAATTGGAAGTCACAGTGTGGGACTTGAGGGCGAGGAGATCCAACCTCAGAGAGGAGCTCGGCTGCAGATCGCTTTGCTTTCAAGTCAGAATGAACACTGTGACAAATGTGTGGTGCAGAAAAACAATTACAAAAGTTTTATACTGTAAATACCGCTTTTCCAATTCGGGGTCACGGGGGGCTGGAGTGGATCCCAGCTGACAGACAACCAGCTACACTCACATTCACACCTACGGACAATTTAGAGTCAGCAGTTAACCTAACGAGCATGTCTTTGGACTGTGGGAGGAAGCTGGAGTACCAGGAGAGAACCCACACATGCACAGGGAGAACATGCAAACTCCACACAGAGAGACTCCTGTCAGACGGGGATTCGAACCGGGAACCTCTTCGCTGTGGGGCACCAAACATTGCACCACCATGCAGCTTGTTAAAGTAATATTCAACATTTTACAAACATGACAGGACTCTACTAACAAGCCTGATGTATCACAGTTTGGTTAACGGCCTCTTCTCTTCCTCCTGACATTTTTCTTTTAGATTTTGTTTCCTTGCTGACTCTGTTGCTACACTTCCTGCATCACTCCTTACCTTCTTGAACACCTTTCCATTGCTCTGTCGCTCGTCCTCCTCACTGATCACCTCCCTAGTCCCCAGGCAGTCTCTGTGCGGGAACCTGGTGGCTGCGTACTCAAACATCTTATCCAGGGTGTCCATCCCCGGGTGCAGAGACGTCACCAACCTCTTCATGGCGCTCACCGCTCTATAAGGTCCCTCCGGACGCCCTAGCACAGAGCGGGCCTTCGCTCTCTTGGCTCGCTCCGCCTCAGAGCCGTACGAGTCCCCATCAGGCGCGGAGACCCAGCTGAGGATGTAGGAGGGCAGGAAGGTGATGAAGGTGTAGATCCAGACCATGAGGTGGAAGAGGAGCAGCAGCATGGGGTTCAGGTCCTCCTTCAGCTTCATCGTGGAGAAGCTGTGAAGATGCCGGAGAGCAGCGAGGAGAGACTTTGGAGGAAGATGTGATGATGCTGCTCTGACTCTTCCTTCTTTCTTTTGGAGAGACTGACTCCTGACTCCTACTCCTGTGGGATAAATGACATCAGCCTGGCATTAGATAGATTATACAAGCGTCCAAAAGGAGGCTATGATCCCAAGCTTTTGGAGACTTAAAGACAGGAATCCTGAGTAATTCAGAAACCGAAACAAAACACATGAAATCAGAAGAGAGCCATGGTATGCCTCTGTGTTTCACATGTTATTCTCTCACTAAGAGCACAGCATGAATACAGAAAAAGAGGCCGCCAGTGTCGGGCACTGTTAGCGTCAAAAAAAGAGACAGCGGGAAAAAACCACAGAAGAAGAAAAAGAAGCAGCAGAGAAGAAACAAAGAAAATGAGTTTATAAAGATGTGAAAACAGGAGAAAGTGAAAGAATGAAATGCAAAGGGAATGCCTCGAGCTGGCAAAAACGAAACCAACTCTGAGAGTGTGTGTGTGTGTGTGTGTGTGTGTGTGTGTGTGTGTGTGTGTGTGTGTGTGTGTGTGTGTGTGTGTGACAGGCTACAAGCCTCCAGACAGACGGAGACGGCCGGGAGAGGAACAGTTCCCAGACAGAACAAGATGGCGCTCACGTACGTCACAGATCCAGCAGCCACATTCTACACATAAAACTCTGCAATGGAAGATTTACAGGGAGTGTGTGACGGAGTGCGTGACGGAGTGTGTGACGTTCACCAAACAGGTTTAATACCAGTATAGTGGTATACCAGTTATACCAGTGTGTTCTTTGCCTTTCTTCTCAGTTTGAAGCACATTGAGTCTACGCCTAAATATGTCTATACGGCGGAGGGAGCTGGACTCACACATTGCTGCAGAACCTGTTGCATGATCCAAAAGGTTTCTATCATTAATGATATTCATATGTTGCTCTGAAACTGTCTTTAAGATTGTGAAGCAAAAAGAAATTCATTTCCTGGTCAAAATGGCGTGCACACACACACAAACACACTCGGTTGGCTCCAAATATTCCTCTCTAGAAGAAATGTTTCATTTTTCATAAGAAGCACCACATCCTTCCTGTCCACAAAACATGACCACGCTTGTCTCCTAAACACACTCCTCGCTCAAGTGTCCCTTTGAGACTCATCAATAAATTACAGATTTTAACCGGCAGTGCTCTCTCCGACTCCCATCGTGTCCCTGTGGGATTCTCTGCAGCCCTGTTGTTCTGCTCAGCGTCTTGTTACGCAGCCGGTGTTCCTTTTTTCTTTTTTCCATCACACGACACTGCAGCTGAACAAAACTGCACGCTGCTGGAGAACATGCTGCGACTCATCTCGGGGTCATCCCTATGTCCCCTCAGCCCTATGACATTTTCCATCCAATCAAGTTAAGGCCTGATGTTCCCTCAGCCCTACTTTCCCCTAGCATCAGGATTGGCTCTTCAATAATGCACATGCTGTGTTCCCATCATGATGAGAAAACTGTAAAAAAAAACAAAAAAACAACAACAACCTTTTTATGATATTATTTCCTGCAACTATATAGAGTGAATATATATATATAGAGTTCTTATTTGAAGACATCTTTCACACTCAAACCAAAAACACGTTTAACTAACGTTTTGGACGCCCCTCAGTTTGCCAGATATGAGAGCAGTTATCAGGTCAAACCAACAGGTGTTGCAGAGATGGAAGCGGGCAAGAGAAGTGGTTCAGATAGAAGTGATTGTACCCGACCTAAAAAGCCTCTGCATGTTTCTAATAAGCTCCACGAGCAGAAACGTGCTCAAACTAGGATCAATATTGGAGATGCTTTTGAAAAATGGAGAGAGGTTAGAACACAGAAAGGTTTACAGACCGATGCAGAGCAGGATAAACACTGAAGCTTCATTTGTGGCTAAAGTGATAGTCCTCCTTAGGTCTCTGTGAACAGAGGCCTGAGACTTTCCAAAATATTCATACACACATAACCTGTTAAAGGAGCTCAGCTGGTCTTTCTCTCTATCAAAGGTCAAGAACCTGGTTTTCATCAGAGCAGCGAATAAACCGGCTCGACTTTAATCTCTTACCTTAAATAGCCACAAACAGGTAGTTAGTGGGAGTTGCTCAAATGGCAGCTTTGTAAAAAATAAATAATAATCAGGAGCTTTGCAGCGAGCCTCTGCTCCCTGGATTAATTGAGTAATATTGTGACATGGCGTGAGTAGCAGTGGGGTGACCAGGCATGTGTGTGTGTGTGTGTGTGTGTATGAGGGAATCATAGCTTCCTCAAGAGATTGAGTGAATGGGTCTTTTGTGTGTCCAACGTCATTGTGCTTTCACCCACTCGGCTAAGCAGGCAGGCTCAAGTCTTGCAGAAAACTCAACATGGCCATTGTGGTCAAAACGACGCACCCACACACGACACAGTCCCGAGGGTCAAAGGTTTGTGTGTGTGTGTGTGTGTGTGTGTGTGTGTGTGTGGCAGAAAGAAAAAAAAGGGGCATATATGTGGTTGTTTTTTTGCATGCGCATGGGTGATTTGAAACACATGAATCGAATTTGCCAGTTTTCGATTAGTGACATAATGAAAAGCCTGCAAAGAGTTTGAAAGTATAATTCAGAGTAAAAGGGTTGATTATGTGGATCAGACCGCAGCTTGTTGTGTGCGCATGTGGACATAAAGATCTGGCACACATGCCCGTCACCGAGCTTCTCTTCTGCAAGCCCCCCTAACGTGCTATATACAGGAGTTTAATCAGTATAAAGTAGGCTTTGTTAACAAGTAGTTCAACAGAATCAGAATCTGAAGTAAAGAGTGGAGAAGAACATACTGGAGAACAGGAAACATAATGCAGCAGGTTCATTAGAGCACGGAGATCGTAGAGGTGGCGTGCAGACAGTCTATGGTCGTGCAGCGATCACAGGGAATAAACGTCACCACCCCCTCCCACTCGCTCCAGGTGAATTCTCCTGATTATATCCTGCTGTGTTCTATCATCAGCTCACTCTGACTGTCTGCAGAATAAATACGAGAAGGCTGGAGGAGAAACTCCGGGTGAAGAGAGAAACATTCAGCTGTTTGTGTTCACACATGACGCTCCTCCTGCAAATATTTGGAGTTTTTCAGGAGTTTTCTGCAGGTATGAAAGCAGCTATATGTGAGATCCAGATGTTGTTGGATGCTCCGTTTGGATCAACCCCCCACAGATTGGGCCACATGCGATTGTAAATTCAGTCTTTTAAAATGTATTCATACCTGAAGTTTTTGCGGGCTTTATCGTGCAGGTATCAGCTGCTGGTTACAGGTGACAACAATCCGAAATGTATCGTCAGTAACGTGGCAGCCTGTTGGAGTCTGTAGCTGCAAACGTAGTCTAACAAACTCTGCTACAGAGCGCTGTGTTCACTCCAAACACTGAAGATATAGTCACTAAACACATGAGTTTAAGAGCAGTCCTCCTGAAACTCTCTCAAAATATTTCAGGAGTGCATCATGTGAAAGTAGCTAAAGAGGCGTCAGTATTAAGTTAGAACTCTTGAAGACTTATTAAAAACGCCTCCTGCTCCTTTTTAGTTATGGTATTATAACATCATAGCACTCTAATAATTCTGCACTTTGTGAGCAGCTGCCACCAGCCGGAGGAGAGAGAGAGAGAGAGAGAGAGAGAGAGAGAGAGAGAGAGTGTTTCTGTGTCGTCTGTAATCATATCAGACCATTTCTGCAAAACAATTGCATCTCTGTCAGTAAGTACAGGAGCACTCTCATGGGCCTGCATCATTTGACAGCCACTGCCACAGGACGGTCCACTTCAGCTGTGTAAATATAGATTTTTAAAACGGCAAACCGGCCGGAGGTTGCGAGTGAGGCCTGCAGGGAGGTGACAAAAGTCTTTCAGTTCTGGATTTTGATTAGAATAAGTGCTGATATTGATTCGGTTTCCTGTCGACATTTCAAACATCATTTATCTTTTAAAAATGGTTTTAGAAAAGTTTGCTTGCTAAGTATTTAAGACACCTGACACATGACATTTATGAATTATTATATATCATGTTAAAGGAGCAGTATGTAACTCTGACACCCAGTGTCTAAAATGGGTATTGCAGTCTAAATTCTAAACATTGTCGAGATCTGTCTCCCCCCGCCCCCCCTCAGTGTTTAGCCAGCTCTGCATCGGTCTGTTCTCTCTGATGAACGTTTGGACAAAAAAAGCGTCCGATTAATGACTTTTAAAAATGTAGATCTGTAGGTGTTGTACGGGGAGACAGAGACAGCAGGCTGGGAAACTGATTTCATGTTTTTAAATTTCTCATTTATTTTAATCTTCTAGACCCTGTAGCCTCTACATATCATCTGGTTGGATTGGAATCTGCAAAATTTATGCACTTCTGCACTTTTGCATGTATCATACATTTTGCACTGTCAACGTTTTCTGTATTATCTGTGCCTTAATAAGTTTTAATTGACTCTCCCTGCAACCAAATGTACAATACATGGGTACAAATAAAGTAACCTGAACCTGAGAAGAAGTCACCTGTTGGTCAAACGTGAAGGAAACTGTGGTCAGTGTGGGAGTCTGACATCATCTCTGCAAACATGGAGGTTTTTAAAAAAATATATTCCAGAGACATTTCAAGAGGAGGGACAACTGACAACAGTTTATAAAGCTTACATGACATCACACAGCTCAGCTGAAAAAACCGACACGAAGACCTGCAGAGAAGTAAAGAAAAATAAAACACAGCTATAGAAATCGGCTTAAACTTGAACTTGAACTTAAACATGGATATGGCCCCTGAGCTTCACCACACAATGGGCGTGTCTCTCATTTAAACAAGATGACGAGTACAGCCACAGATGTTCAAGCTGCAACATCCACGAGCTCGCACTAGGGTCAAGAAACCCACAATAACCACATCACTTCCGGTTGGAAATTTCACAATAAGATATGCCGTATTCTAATGACCTATACTGAAATCAAAAGTCGTTAGAGTTTGTCAAACCAGTTTGTGGCACAGGGTAACTAAAACATCCAACCACGAGCCTAACCTTTACAA
Source organism: Labrus bergylta (assembly GCF_963930695.1). Classification (NCBI taxonomy): domain Eukaryota; kingdom Metazoa; phylum Chordata; class Actinopteri; order Labriformes; family Labridae; genus Labrus; species Labrus bergylta. Next base: position 9,596,917 of record NC_089205.1, on the reverse strand, counting down.
ATGTTGCTCATACCTCAGTATCTATTGTTTCTTCTTATTATTATTATTTCCTTTTTTCCACTTAGTTGATCCAATTTTTTGCACTTTCACTTGTGATCTGTAATATTTAGTAAGGGCTTTTTTTTATTCTCGTGTGAACAAATGTAAACAAATGAGTAAACAAATAACCACCAACTCTCACTCCTGCCTTATTTATAAGCTTCCGTGTTCATGTCGACCATACAATAATATTCTTGGTGTTTTATTCTAAAGGAAATAAAGATGGATACGACCGGGTTTGTCTGAGCCTTATCTCGGGCAGCTGCAGCATCCCGCACATCTGGTCAGGCTGTAAACGAGCATCACAGAGAAAGACAGAGAAACTTACCGGTCAATGTTGTCACCTCCCCCCGGCTGCAGGAGCGGAGAGACAGGACTCTGACCTCGCCGTGCTGGACACTGACGTGTGAATGAATTAATCCACCGGCTCTAATCGAAACGCTGATATTGCACCGAGCCCGGAAGTGACACGCGTGTCGTGTTGTTGTGCGTGGATGAATGGCGGGTTGGGGTTGTCGTTGGGAGGGGGGTGGCGGTGGGGTGTTGGGATCAGTCTCTGCGTTATGATTGGACTCGTGGAGGTGGCGCGTGCTATGGGCCGGGCCACGTTGGAAGGAGGGCTCGAGGAGGCTGCACGGGTTACTGTGTGTCACAAGAAGGAAAACCAGAGGCCATCATCTCATGTATGCACACAACCCCTGGTCTCATAGTTTCCACCATTAGTTTAATCAAAATAATAACGAAGACAAAAGAAAGTTTTTGTTACAATAAAGATAAAGATGATAAAGATGTAATAAATGATGCTCTGGTAACTAGCTCCAATAAAGCAAGAGGCCACTGCAAAAATGTTTACCTCTGCTTCTATGGTTCTTCTATTAGGAAATGACATGGATGTTTTTATGTTTTTAATGCACTGTTCTTTCTAATTTGTGCACCTCTTTTATGGATTACGCAAACATTTTTGTAAATGAAAGGGCAATTTGCACATAAGTTGCATTGCTTTTCACGTACCTGTTTTCTAAAATTGGAAGTGCATCTATATTAAAAGAAAATAAACTAGGCTTAATAGACTTCATCGTGCCCTTTTTCTTTTATATCTTTACAAGCAATAACCTCCCATCATTGTTGAATGAAGCCGATGCTGAGGTGTAAAATCCTGCAGTTCCTCAAGTGTCCACTAGAGGCTGGCTGCAGAAGCACAGGAAGTCACATACACACCGATTCAAAAAAGCCTGTTTTTACAGCAGATAATAACATGTTTACAGCCTGGTTCAAAAAACCAAATAGGTCTGATTAGCTCATGTCTCGATCGACACACACTGTACGGGGGGTGAATGTTTTGATGACTCATCCGTTTTGATTTAATGAAGGATAAGAGTTATTCACAATATGGCGTGTAGCTGACCTGATTGACAGGTGGGCGAGGTGTAACTGTTTGTCAGGAGGCTTAAAACCCGCCTCAGCTCCAGCTCTCAGCCTGTCGTTAGGTTGACTGAAAGTTAGACTGAGACAGCATTTCCAGCATGGAGACCGCCATCGATGGGACTCCAGCGCCCCCTGCAGGAACAGACGGTTTACGTCACTCAGGCTTCAAACATTCATATTTACAGTCTCTGATATAATAAGACGATATAGTCAACTTGTACCATCAGTTTAGAGGATTTTAAGACTGCTTCGAAAACGTAGAATAAAGGTGTAAACCGTTGCTTTGTGAATGAGTAGTGGGACATTTAGTGGCTGAATGTTCCATAGCATCTTTAAATACAAAGAATACATGCCCATGTTGTGATTGTCAAAACCGTTGGAAGACGTCAGGAGCTGTCTTCCTCACGTATGTTAGTACGTACCTTCATTCATAAACACATGGGATTTGTTGAGCTCAAGGGGTGCACGTGATCCAGATTTTCACAAGCTTTATGGGCGGATTTGAACTGGCAACCTATTGATTGCATACCATGCCGAAGCAAAGGCATCGCAGTTTATCTGATGAAACATTTCTGGAATGCTTTTAATATCGTAATGTTTGACTTTGTCAGTGCCAAAGTTTTCCTTTTTAATGTTGATCATTACAGAGCTGATGAAGCATGGTATGAAACTATGACCCTGACAGGCTGACGACTCACTCTGACTGTAAAGGAGACGGAACCACAAGCAGATTTCAGATTCACTGACATGTGGAAACGAGGCCTCCTGTCCTGTTGTCTCCACTTTTTCAGATTTGACTTAATTTCCAGTTTGCTTAATTTATGATATCCTGTTTTTCCATCACTTTTAATAACTGACCAGCAGAGCAGACGACTCAAGCTTTCCTAAAGAATTCACAATACATGTATTTTTTTGAGTTAATGTGAGTGTTGCTGGTTGTCTGTCGATCATGGGGCTGACTAGTGTAAACCTGCCTCTCGACCAATGACAGCTGGGATCGGCTCCAAGGTCAATGTGTGATCTCATAAGGTGGATATTACTTTGGACTCGTCAGCTGAGCTGTCTGAGAGTTTGTTAAAGTGAAATGAGACATTCAAAGATGCAGCAGTGTCCTTCTTTTACATCACTGAGACTACAGGGAGACACTGAGGAGGCTGGTCCATGGGGTTTGCAATTAATACATATATTAATACAATATTGATAATAAGAGACAGATTGCATTACATGTAGATGTACTGCATTACTCTGTTTCTAGTTGGTGACATCAGCCTCCAGCAGCTTCTGCCATCAGTGTGCGGATGACCTAATGTGACCTGAGGTGTAAACAGACGAGAAAAGACACTAGAAAAGTCCATTTACTTACCTGAGCTCAGCTTCAGCTGCTCAGGTTTCAGACACGTGCGTGGAGCGACACTCAGCGGTTGACATGAAGAACTGCAACGGACTGTGACAAAAGCGAAGTGGAAAAAGATTGTCCCCTCCGACTCTCCGTTGACTACCGGTGTTGTTGCTGTCATGTCGGCTCCCTTCATGGTAAGTTACCCTTCAGACGCTTTGCTGCACTTCACAGACTCATGTAGCAGATTAATCCTCTCACATTAGTGAGTGAGTTTGTTATAAGACCTTGTTGATTATTTATTCAGAGGCTGAAACGGGTTCGACGTTTACGTACTAATGCAGCATGACGATGAGAAGTCAAACGAGATGATTGAACTGAGCTCACATTTAGCTCGTTTAGAGAAGAACAGAATAAAAACGAAGTAAATCTGTGTCTTCTTTTTTCAAGCTAAAGGAAGACATGTGTCTTTGCCATTAAGGAATAAAAATTAACACTTGATGGCACATTTGAAAACAATTTAAAAACAGCAAACACAAAGTAATCTTTATTGTATTTCAGAACAATCGTTCCTCTCCGAACCACGGTGCAAACTGCAACAGTGTAAAAGATATATAACTTTGTGCATTCAAGACAACAACAACATCAAATGTGCATGCACTTGAGATGTAAATAAATACAAGACATTATGCCCCAGTGTATTTTTCAAGTCCTTTTTTCTTTTACAATGAGAGATGCTTCTGTGTTGCTGATGAGGGGAGGACAGTTTGAGTTATAAAGTGACATTAGTGTAAAGTGTCACAGTTTGGTTCACAGCTGTGATTAATATAATCTATGAGGCAGCTGACTCTAAAGTGTCCTTTTAAAAAAAAAAAATGCTTTCTTTGCACAGCCAACTCTGCAGCTTTTTACCATATAAACTGTAATGAGAGGACCAAGAGGTTCAGACAAACACAGTTAAGTAAAGACTCCCTCCTGACTGAAGCACCTGCTCCCATCCTCTCTACATTGACTCTCTGCAGAGATGCTGCCAGCGCTCGGCTCTCCTCTTCGCTGCCACCAGACGACCATTGAGCTCCAGCTCGGTTTCAACTCCTCTGCACAGGAGGCTGCTCCTCTTCCTCACCCAGCGTTACTATGACGTCGAGATGCTGCTGAGCTGGAAGTCTAACTGGAAGAGGAGGGGGATTGAGAAGAAGAATGCGTAAGTAATGTTTTGGTTGTATTGCACTGAACGACACACGCAGACCAGTGATGCCTCTGATGCTGCTGCTCTTTTGGCGCGGCGTCCTGAAATATAGGAAGGATGTCCTGAGTTCATATGGAGTTTAATCAGAGTCTGTGTGGGGGCATCATTGATTAGACATGCGAGCAGAAGGGAAGAATCTGTTCTTGTGGCATGAGAGTTTGGGCTTGTGGACGGCAGACTTTCACCAGAGTAGGGGGTCTTAAAGAGTCCCCACTCAGGGTCCTGGAGGTGTAGGGGTTGTGGAGAAATGTCATCCAATCACCCTCTTTGCAGAATGGATGTCACGCTGCAGCCTGCCCTTGTACACGTCAGCGGCAGCAGCGTACCATATTTCACCATGACAGATTTTCCTCTTTCTCTTTTTCACAGTTACTATGGTTACACTGAGAGGTTACATGGGCCGGACATCGCGGCAGCCTTTTACATCTTGACCATGAAGGGTTCATTTAGGTAGGTGCCCTTTTCTCCTGTTCTTTTGGTGCCAATGATGTCATGATGTCACCAACAGCAAGGTGAAAGACTGATGCAGATTATGCCAACATGCATGAAAGTTGTAATGAAAACAGATTATGTCGTCTATATAAAAAAGCTTGTTCAGGCTGGAAACCAGAGCCAAACTCTGATGCTCAACTTCTGATGTTGTGGTTTGTGATGCGTCCTCAGGTACGTCGGCCAGTCAGAGTGGTTCGGTTCAGACCCCAGTGCCAAATTCAACTGGGACTTCTTGAATCACAAAGACACACAACTAGAGGAAGTGAACATGAGCCACACACTCATCAGCTTCAGGGGACTGAGGAACCTGGGTAAGGAACTTTGTCCCCAGGCCTTTGCACTCTGAGTCCGTCCCATCTCTAGTCCGATAGACAAACATTACACGCAGAAAACCTTGCACACTGGGTCCAATGCGTTAATTCTTAAATTAACTGAAGGATTTTGCAGTACCAGACAAAATGGAGTCATGAAGCAGTGAAGATGATGTAGTAGTTTAGTAGAAGGAAACTCTTGCACTTCAGCCACTCCACAAATGGAGGTCGGTACTCTCGATCACTGACTGAAGACGTAAAAAATATAATTCAGTGGATACCTTCTTCAAGACAGGAACCAAAGAAAATACTGCAGCACACACATCACTGAAAGGAAGAATATGTGATTTTTCACACTTAAATGTAGCAGAAATCAAGTATATCCTCTAAAAATAACTCTCTGAGTCATGACTGTCTACAATGAGTGTGCCCCCCGAGTCCCGCTGTCTGTGATGTTGTACGAGCCGTATCTACAGCGTGTTTACATGGACGGGACGGCCGGCTCCTCCCCTTGTGTATATAAGTTGTTTAATTGAGGGACTAGAGAAAAGAAGAATAACATACTGTACTCACTGCTTATTTGAATGTCACGTAAGCGTTTCTAGATCACGGTCATTTACTGTAAATGTACATGCAGTGTGAAGATACGAGCATAATAAAGATCGCTAGCATTAGCATGCTAAAACAACAATGCAGCGCGAGTTGTTTTGGTTTCATGCTGGTGCTCAATGGCGACATCTACTGAATCAAAAAGTTGCATATTCTTCCCTTAAGGCAAATTTAATAAAAGTGCAGAGGACTCACGTTGTCAACGCACTGCGTCTTCCTCTAGTGGTTCTTTGGTTCTGAAAAAAGAAAAAAACACTCGGTCCACCCACTCTTGAAAACAAGACAAGAGTGAGGAGATTATGACATGTCGATAAATGAGCTGCAGAATCATCCCGGTCGTTTCAAAGTGCGTTTCAGGATGTCAGTGATCCAGCTTGATATGCTGCTCACTTTACTGGATCCTGAACAGCGGCTGGTAGTATATTTGAGGTATGGACATTTATTGTCTCACACACACACACACACACACACACACACACACACACACACACACACACACACACACACACACACACACACACACACACACACACACACAAACTGCAGAGTTCGGAGTCAGTGTGCAAACATGAGATCGTATTTCGGTGGGAAAAAACAGACTCAGTGTGCGAAGACCTTCACTCTGTCCTGCGTACGTATCTTTCATTTCAGTAATGTTTCATATGTAATTTACGTGTTTTAATCTGCTTCGTCAGAGGGGCAGCGGTCTTTGCGGACTCTGTCGTTACGAGGATGTCCTGAGGTGGACGACTGGTTCCTTTCCAGGCTCCATATCTTCCAGGACTCTCTGGAGGAACTGGACATCTCCCAGTGCCTGCGCATCACTGCAGGGGGCCTGGCTGCACTCAGGAATCTCAAGTAAATATCCACACTCTCACTCACCTATTTGGATGTGTAGAGTTCCTCCCTTCATGAGTTTGTGTGTGCAGGGGACTGCGGCGGCTGGATGTGTCGTCCCTTCCGAGGATTTCCAATCCTGGGTTGGTTGTGATCCTGCTGGAGGAGATGTTACCGCACTGCCAGATCACTGCTACTGGCTACAACTACAACCCGAGGCAGGAGCAGGATGAAACAGCCCCTGCAAGGACGGAGGTAGGGACTGGGCAAGGATAGGAATCTGAGAACCCGACGTTGGATAAGCAGAAGAAAATGAATGGGTGGATGGAGGAATCCAGTGAATCAAGGGACTCATTTAGGAAAGAAAGATTCCTGTGAGAACGCCTGGCTGTCACTACTCTGACAGAAGAGGCATCGATAGAGCGAAGACACTTCCAGGGAAAATGGTGGACATGATACCTGCTGTGAGCCGTAAACTCTTAACAAAAATGTATGGCCTTACCTTTTCTTCAAAGGTACATGTTTAACCTTCTGCTTGTTTTTCCCCCAAAATGCCAAATTACACAAGAAAAAGTCCTGTCTGTCCCGAAAGAATCAAGACGGTGTGGTGATTTATGTATTAAAATGTAAATATGAGTCTGACTGAATAAAGATGTGTTCTTAAATACCATGATAGTTGTTGTTTTTTTACCTGTGTCTGTGAATCTTTGAGTCGTGTTAAGACGATGGTGACAACGTTCTCACGCATTTTAATCTGTCTGTGTTTCTAATCTTCACTCTGGAAGTTTATGTGAGAACTCAATCCCATAATCCAGTGCAAGCCGCGTGCTGCAGGAGTGGGCGGATGAGGACAACAGAGAGAACGGGAAACCAGTTAACACTTGTGTAAGTCAAGGTCTTCATCTTCAGTAATCTGAACGCTTTGATGTAAAGTCGTATGAGCTACTGTCACTTTCCTCCTCATTCTGCATAGGATATATACGGGTTTCTTTTTCTCTCTCTTGTTACCTTCATGTAAACAGCGAGGCGGTGGTAAACGCTCCTGTGAGGGGCGAGTTCAGCGCCCCCTGTGGTCAAGGCGCTACCTCTCAGCTCGTTATTGATTTTATCCAGGACGTGTAAATGCTGTTAGCGTTAATGTGTTAATTGTGTTGTTGTACATGAGGCTGGTCTTGGTCTCAAGACCACTTTTTGAACGTCTCAGACTGACATTTATGGTCTCTGTCTCGCCCCGATTTGGTCTTGGTCTTGACTCGGTCTCGATCCCTACATGTCTCGGCCTTGGAGCACTCTGGTCTCGGGTATGTCTTGGTCTCAGTTAGTGTGGTCTTGACTACAACACTAGTTAATTGTTAATGTGATTAAGATCCGAAATTCATGCATTCATTTTTTTAATCTCCTGCTATTTTGTCCCTTTAGGCTCACCGTAGATAGTGGTCCTCAGTGTCTCCCTGTAGTCTCAGTAATGTAAAAGAAGGACACTGCTGCATCTTTGAATGTCTTGTTTCACTATAACAAACTCTCAGACAGCTCAGCTGACGAGTCCAAAGTAATATCCACCTTATGACATCACACATTTATTTGTTTCAAGACAAATACAACACAAGACACACAGACTATACATCTATGTACAACTATAAACATATAATCATAGAGGTATCAAACAAAAACAATAGAAAAACAGGCTTACAGTACAGAATCAGTAATCCTGATCTTGTAATATCTGGACTGTTTGAAAAGGTGGAGAAGGTAATATGTCCTCTTTAAGGTTGTATTTAAACATTGTTCTGAATTTTGGGATCCACGTGCTAACTAGATATAATTTCCCCACTGAGATCTCCAGAAGCTTGAGACATCAGGTGTTGAGTGACATTCTTGAAAAAAGCTCAAAGTCTGCCTTGTTATTTTTAGCAAACAAAAATAAGGCCTTGCGTTTCACATGATTTTTAAGCCCCCTGGCATTAACGGACATTAAAGACAAAGAAGAATATTTTTAATATTTTCACGCAGAGAAATGTCAGTTCAGGTGAACAAAAGTCATGCTGAGCAGTGAAAGAGTCCACAGCTTAACAGACACAGGAAGGAGTGTCACTTAAAGACACTCAAACATTTACAGAACAGACGAGAAGAGGTCAAAGTACCGCCCATAAAGTTTGATTGACAGGTGACCATGATCAGAGTTCAGCAACGAGCATACATTTTAAAAAATCAAGTTGAAGATTTAAAACACAGAAAGTTAAACGTCTGTCTCGTTAATGACTTCTGTCTATTTCAGTTTACACAACTCAGCAGAGTCTCCAAAATAAACAGTCCTGAGTCCAGCATGTAGAGGCTGAGTGAATGTGGTCTGGACTCTGTGGAGGAGAGTCATAGTTCCAGAGATGCTGTAGAAGGACAGAATACCTGCTCTGTGATCCAGGTACACTCCTACTCTGGAAGACCGAGGACCTGAGACAGTAGTTTTGACTTTGTTGTAATAAAAGTTATAACTGTTGTTGTCACAATCTAACATCCAAGATTTGTCATTGAATCCAAACCAACATTCACCTGACCTTCCTGCTCTGCTGATATTCTTGTATGCGACTGCTACAGAAACTCCTACTCCTCTCCACTCCACTTCCCAGTAACAACGTCCAGTCAGACTCTCTTTACTCAGGACCTGCTCCCAATCAGTGAATCTGTCTGGGTGACTAGAATAAGTCTGTTCTCCACTCAATGTTACTTTTCTGTTCCCATCAGATAATAACAGCTGGGTGTATGCTGTGTTTGGATCCAGTGTGATGTCACATGAATACTTTAAGAACTCAGCTCTGGTCTTGTTCTCTGGTTCTGACAGTAAAACCTCCACTACAGTCACTGTCTGTGAGATGTTTATCCATTTCTCTCTCAGGATGTCCTGTAGTTTATCTCTGACTTCTGACACAGCTGCTGTCACATCCTCAAAGAACCTCAGAGGACGGATATTGATGCTGGATGAGTGTGTAGATTCACTGAGGGGTGACAGTGAGGGGTAGTCGTGTAGAAACTGGTTGTGGTCCTGTGTTTGTGACAGCTTCTCCATCTCAGCGTCTTTCCTCTTCAGCTCAGCGATCTCCTGCTCCAGCTTCACCTGAAGCTCTCTGACTCGACTCACTTCAGTTTGCTGCTGGGATCTGACCTGCTGCTTCACATCAGAGCGTCTTTCCTCCATGAGATGGATCAGTTCAGTGAAAATCTTCTCACTGTTCCCCACTGTTTTATCAGCGGAGCCGTTGATATCCTCCACCTCCTGTTGGAGCAGCTTCGCATCTTTCTCTCTGTCCTGGATTTTCTGCTGGACGTTTTGTCGATTCACCTCAAGCTCTCTCTGCCTCTCACTCCTTTCTGCTGCTGCTGAGACTGTGTCATGACCTTTATGTTCGTCCACAGAGCAGAGATAACAGATAGACTGCTGATCAGTACGACAGAACAGCTTCATCACCTCATCATGACGAGAGCACACATTCTCCTGGAGCTTCTTGGAGGGCTCCACCAGCTTGTGTTTTGCATATGCAGGTATTTCATAATGAGGCTGGAGGTGTTTCTCACAAAATGAGATTAAACAGACCAGACAGGACTTTTGGGCTTTCAGTTTTCTCCCAGTGCAGACATCACAGGCCACGTCTTCAGATCCAGCATAGCAGTGATCAGCAGGAGCAGCTCGGAGTCCAGTCTTCTTCAGCTCCTCCACTAAATCTGCTAACACGGTGCTTTTCACCAGGACAGGCCTCGGTGTGAAGGTCTGTCTACACTGAGGGCAGCTGTAGATTTTCTTCTCATCCTCTTTATCCCAGTGGCTTTTAATACAGTTCATGCAGTAACTGTGTCCACAGGGAACAGTCACCGGATCCTTCAGGACATCCAGACAGATCGAACAAGAAATAGTTTCCTGGTCAAGCTGAACTCCTGCCATTTCTCCTCTCAGTAACAACGACTGTCTGAGTTTCACTTACTTAGAAATCAATAGCTCCACCTCTGATCTACACAGCATGTGTTTCTTCAGTGAAGGTCATGCTCTGGTTGGTTGGGAGAGAACCAAGAAATACAGAGTGGAGCTGGTTGTGTTTGAGAGCAGGAAAATCAAGCTCTGATTCATTCCAGGAAGAGGAGCGGTTTGAGAGCGATACTTGTTTACAACAGAGAACATTTCTCTTTTAAAAACACTTCTCATTTCAGATTTTAGAAGATGAACTCTTTTTTGAATTGAATGGTTTGGAGAAGGCTTTCTTGTTTCTGATATCTTCATGTCCTAACCTTCCATCTACAGGAAGGGCCTTACTGTATTTCCAAGTAAAGCATTTTTTATCCAAACAGGAAGTAGGCCTACCGTGTAGTAAGTCCTGATGAAGACTCAGTTGAGTCAAAGCACGTAGACACTTCCCTGTTTTAATTCAGGATTTTTATACTGCAAGACTGCTTCGGACTTTCAGTGTAGACTGCCTTAATTCACAACAAACTTTGTAATCAGGACAGTCATTACAGGAAGTAAAGTACCCTCAGCTTAAAACAGTGCAAACATTCAAAATAAAAGGGTTACAGAAACAAAAAAAATGAAATTTCAGACACGCCATTTAAATGCCATTCATTGTGATTAACTATTGAAATTGAGTGATTAAAAGTGATTTGAAAAAAAGCAATGTATTTTTCTTAACAATAATGTCATCATGCTTTCTTTAAAATGTCAAATGCCAATATTTACAGTCTATGTCAAATGCATCATTAATCCAGAATATTAGCTCCGAAAAAATGTTTTGAAAAACGATTTTTGCTGATGGATTATTTTGCTTATGTAGGCTAGATCATAAAGAAGCATAAATATTTATTACAATCTGTTTCAGAACGAGTTAAAACTCATCACAGGAGACTTCCATTCTAGGAGGACGGAGGTTTGCCCCGCAAATCCAGTGTCTTAAAGTCTGTCTGTATCGATCTTTTTATGCCCAGAACAAAACTGCAAACACACTTTATTCCAATGGTTCCTACTTGTGGTAGGAACCCTTACCCTAACCATTGTGGTTACAGTCTATGGTTCCTACTTGTGGTAGGAACCACATTCTACTTGTGGTAGGAACCATTGTGCAGACTGCAGAGGGACACGGACCGACTTCCTGACGGACAACAACAGCACCTCCCCTGTGATAGCTGTGTTGTGGATACTAAATTGCTAACTTCGTGAAATCTGGGGTCCACATTAGTTGTCACTCGGACCCTTCTGGCTTGAGGGTTTCAGTAGACGGATAAATGTCTGATGCTGCAGGTAGGATCTCCGTCTCATGTGAATAAGGACTAAAAACACTCTGATAAACAGCGCTAGCTAGCAAGCCTGGTTAGCAATGTCTGTAACATCACTTACACATCGAGAAGGGTTTGTTTAATATATTCCGGTGTTTAATTTATTCCTAGAACCTCCTAAAAGAGAAGAGGAGGAGGTGACGCTTGAACCAGAGGTAAGAAAACAGCCGTGTGAGAGTCACTGAGACTGTGAATGTTAGATTAGGAGGTTTACTTACTGAGGTAACTAAAACCAAGCAGCCATTTACACCCGGCTTACTGCGAGAATAATCACTGGTGTTGTTTTAATTTGTAGGATCAATCCGACGACAGCAGTGAGGAGGAGGCTGCAGGAGGCACAGAGAGTAAGTACAAACACACAATGACATATCTCACACTCAAAGCTATATGTATATTAATCAATAGGACACTAGACTACCTGGATATCAGCCCTGCTGTGATTGGCTCTGAAGATAAACCCAACAGTGCTGATATCCAGAACAACATCTCCACCTCCAGTGTCATATTACTTTAATACAACAGATGTACAAGAGCAGGAAATGTTGATAAAGAGTAAATATCAACAACAGATTATATTTTAACTCCACCAACTCAACTAGTACTGTTGCCTAGCAACCCAAACATTCTATTCTACCATTGGTGTCCATGGTTACCACATAGCAGCTACTCTGTGAACCTTTACTTGTTTGTTAAAATAAATGAATGTGATCATGAAACCAGTGACATTAGAGTCTGTTGTTTGAGATGATGAATGAAGAAAGACTGCTAGTTGTAGATATGAACTCCTGGCTGAAGAGGAGGAGGGACACGTGATGTGAAATGTCCCAGTGATGTTGTTCTCCTGTCACTCATGGAATGCCTCTTGTCCAATCAGATTGCTTGCTCCTAGCTGCTGTATAAATATATAAAACATTCATACATACAGGTTTGGATTGGATTGGAAAATCTGTATTGTCCCAGAGGGGCAATTTGGCAACACACATCATAAAAACAGCACAAAGACATAAATACATAGGTACATATAAAACACAACTCCCATGGATATCATTGTGATGGACGTGAGTGAGATAAGGGACACTAAGACCAACAGTGCATAGTGTAAGTGTACAGGCAACAATGCCTAAAGCTTATTTAAAAACCCAGCTGAAACAGAAACAGAACAAAAGCACCAGTTAAAACACAACAAAACAATGATCATAAAGTGACAACCTTCCTGTCCAACGGCTGAATCTCTAAATCTAATCATTTATGAAGTTCTTCTCCTATTCTCCTCGTGTTGCTTCTGTCTTCAAGCGTATTATATAAGCACTTCTTAAAGTTAGTGTCAACCCTCTCTGTGTTCCTACCAGTGGACTTCCTGAGAAACCTTTTCTCCAGCACCCTCGGCCTCGGCTCAGCAGAGAAAGTTCTGGATGAGCTGACTCTGGATGGAGTGGCTCGATACATAAACAGCGGGAAATGTGAGTCTTACCTCCAGCTCCCCTGATGTGTTTGTCCTCTCTGTTTCCTGAAGCCGGTTTTCATCATGCGCTTATTACTGACTGTTTTAAGAACGCTCTCTCTGTCCACACAGGTAAAAACATCGTCTGCATGGTCGGAGCAGGGATCTCCACGTGTGAGTACTTCACTTTGAATATAACTGAACAAACATGTCAAAGTGTCAAACCTTTATTTTTTATTCTCTGCGCTGCCTCACCCTACAGCGGCTGGGATCCCTGATTTCCGCTCACCAGGAACCGGCCTGTATGCAAACTTACAAAAATACAACCTTCCTTACCCGGAGGCCATCTTCCAAATCGATTACTTTAAGGTTGGTGAAATACTGCTTCGTTTAAGTCACACATAGAGAGGATGTTTCAGCTGTCATTGTCAGGGGGGCTCAGACATCTTTGACAGGCTTCACTTATTTTAGCCCAAATTATAATAACAACCTATTTATTTCCTCAGTCATTAAAAGTTTGACTTCTGTAAGAAGCTGCGTCTCTTAGGTTTCTTTTTTGCTCTGAATAATGGTAAATTCCAGCAATATCCGTGTAGAGTAGCAGCACTCAACTACAGACGCCGCAAAGCCTTCACCAGCGCTGCACACAGTGAGCAGAAACGCCGCTCATATACAGGAAGTGTTTACCACTCAAGGTTTTAACGGACACAAACATCTTTACACACTCTGGTTACAAGAGATGAACCTGGACATTATGATAATAACGCAGGTAATGTGCAGATTAAAGTTAAACCCAAGGGGCCCCTCAGGTATGGCGGGTTGTCAGAGTCGATCTGCACAGGAGAAGTCTGAGCCAGGAGCCAGAACCCCGCCCACGACGCAGCATGTTGTTTTCCACAAGTCAAACATCTCCTCCCTTCTTCCTCCTCAGAAACATCCTGAACCTTTCTTCGCCTTGGCCAAGGAGCTTTACCCGGGACAGTTTAAGGTGCAAGAAATGTGTGAAACTAGAAAAAGTGTCAGAACATCTAAGCAAAGACTGTAATTTCAGAAAGCACTCAAAAGCCTCACAGGTGTTTGTTCTTTATCGGTGTTTAGCCGACGATCTGTCACTACTTCATGAAGCTGCTGAAAGACAAGGGACTCCTCGGACGCTGCTACTCACAGGTAGGCTACAAAAAAATAACCTTGGGGCGCCGGCAGCCTAGTGGTAAGTGTGTACGCCCCATGTACAGAGAGTGGGTCACCTGTGGCTCCTCCCCCACATGTCGTTCCACACTCTCTCTCGCTCCCTGGTTTCTGACTCTATCCACTGTCCTGTCTCTAAAATAAAAGGCATAAAAAGCCCCCGAACTAAACACAGAATCGCATCGTATTTATGTTGACATTTTGTGTGTGTGTGCGCTTATTCAGAACATCGACACCCTGGAGCGCGTGGCTGGGCTGGAGGGAAACGATCTGATTGAAGCTCATGGCACGTTCTACACGTCTCACTGTGTCAGCTTCTGTTGCCGCAAAGAGTACAACCTGGACTGGATGAAAGGTGTCTTTATGCTTTTGTCCCCCTTTGAAGCTAAGGGACTGGGGTTGTTGTCATTTTGAGCCATCTAAGACTTGAACTCCTTCCTCCTGCTTTGTAGAGAAAATCTTTTCTGACGACATCCCTCGATGTGACAAGTGCAGCAGTTTGGTGAAGCCAGGTCAGAGGCTCTCTGTCCCTTTTTCCTGATTGTGAATATGATTATTTCCTATTCTTCATCTCCCTAAAACACCACCTGACCTTTTCGTTGCCCCTGTTTTTGTGTTTCGTAGACCCTGTTATCTCCACACCTGACTGTTACTTATCTGTGTATTATATTTCTCACTGTGTGTCCTGCTTCTCCTCACCCAGACATCGTCTTCTTTGGAGAAAACCTACCTGTCCGCTTTTTCACCTCCATGAAGATGGTGAGCACATTGTCAAACTAATGGGGTGTTTGTCTGTTTGCTTATTTATTTATTTCACACACTTATGATGCCCTTTAAGAGAATATTAACGCATGACAGTCATTACTTAAGACTTTACTAGGGACTCGCCTGTCTTCACTTAAGACTTGACTCTGGACTTGACTCTGGACTTGAGACTTACTTGTGACTTGTAAACAAAGACTTTGTCCCACCTGTTCCTAAAACAAAGAGGTCAATGTGAGCCATGCTCTAACAGTCCTGCACAAATCAACTCTTTGTCTTCTTCTCTTTGTCTCCTGTCAGGACTTTCCTCGCTGCGATCTTCTCATCATCATGGGGACGTCTCTTCAGGTCCAGCCATTTGCAGGTCTAGTCGGCAGGTAAGGCAGACACTGCTGCATTAATAATTTTAATAATAATATTCTGCAGCCTGGCAGCCAGTTGGACCGTCCTGCATTATGAAAGATTCTGACTTGAGTCCAGCCTCTGAAGAAAAGTCTCAGGGCGAGCTGGATCATCACTTTGAACTATTTGTTGATGAAAATCAGTATTTATCTTCTTCATATCTTTCCCTGCTTTGATTCTTTGTCGTTTAGGGTTCCAAAAAGTTGTCCCCGACTGCTCATCAACATGGAGAAGGCAGGACAGGTGAGCCTTTTACCCTCCATCAACACTAATCAGTCCTTTTGTTTATGATTATTTACTGCGCTCTCTGTGTTATTCTTTTGTCCGTCTCCGTGCAGGCGGACCCTCTGTTGGGATTGTTGGGGTTTGGAGGCGGGATGGACTTTGACTCAGACAAGGCGTACAGGTGATCTAACTGCTCATCCTCACATTGAAACTCATCTTTGGTGAAAACAGATCAAAGACACAATGTACAGAATCGGGTTGTTGTCAGTGAGTGTTGCTGTGTTGTATAATAATGCATAAGCCCTAGAAGATGTCGTCAGCAGCTGTAAGGAGGTTTGAACACACTCTGCCTTTTGTCTCGTCTTCAGAGACGTCGCTCACATCAGTACGTGTGACGAAGGCTGTCTGGCTCTGGCTGAGCTGTTGGGATGGAAGGTGAGTCACATCAGTTTCTTTGACAGACGCTGTTTCATGAAAAAGGTTGAATGTTTTGTTTTGTCACTGCTTTTTTTTAAATGTCAGGTAATCCATTTATTTAATTTCCTGGGAGATTTTAAGGTCATAAGACGCTCCTGATGTGGACTCCATAAGAAACACAAAGCTCGATGATCTCAGATCGTTTTCTTATCTTCTGTCTCTCCTCTCTGTTCTTCATGCCTCCATACTGTGGCCCCACCAGCGAGCATTTTTATGTTGAAAAGATAATTAAAAGGCAAATATGTCCACCAAGGAAACAACATTCAGAACTTGTTTAAATGTGAAAATGAAACGATCCGAAGACGTTGATTTGGACCTCATTTCACATGCATTTCATGTAATATTTATAGCCGCTAAAACGATTGTAAAAGTCAGCGTCTATCACCTTCAACAACCAAAAAAGCCAAAACGTCCCCTCCCCTCTGCAGTCAGGTTTCTGCAGGCTCCATAGGTTTTTATACTTTCACTGCGTTTATCCTTTTAGCAGAACACAGATCTTTTAATTCTTTGACTTGACTCATGAACATTTTATAGTATTTTGTAATTCACTCTGCGTAATTACTAACCTGTCTGTTTAACCTTAGCATCTCCTTATAGTTCCTATTCTTTATTGATGTTTGTCTTTGTATGAGCGGCTCCAAACCAATCCTTCAAAGAGGGATTAATAAAGTTGTTTGAATTGAACTGAAAAATATTCACCTGCATGCGAACCTCGTTGCAAACCGATGAGTCCCTGGTCCTGCACGTGAGTCAGAGTCACATTTCTTTGGAGACCTGCTTCTGTCAGGTATTGAAGAAGAACTGCTTTCTGTCTGGGTAGTGGGAGTTGTAAATCTAAAGGACCTGCTCATGCACACTCTTCTTCTTCCCCTGAGAATCCTTAAAACTGTACTCTTTACTTCTCACAAGCTCGGACATGTAAGAATGAAATGCTTTGAATTTATGTCAAGGTGACTTTGGACAAATTCAACTGCAACCATCGTTTCCAATGCTAAAATAAACTTTTATCAACACAAAACTAGATTGTGTGTCTTACAGGTTGATATTGATGGTAAGAGGAGAGTTCCTGGACGGACTGACCTCAGCGTGTAAATCACAGTCAGTGCTCAGTGGGATGTTTATTAAAACCCTCGTCTGTCCTCCTCCTCCTCTCTGCAGGCCGAGCTGGAAGACTTGGTGAAGCGGGAGCACGCCAGGATTGACAGTCAGGACAAGAAGGAGAAGGCCAGTGCACAGAGCAAAGGAGCGGCAGCAGCCAAGGGGAGCTCTGCATCAGTGGCCCCAGAGCCCCAAAAAGAAGAGTAACTCATTAAGAAGAAGAAGTTCTTTTAGAAAAGCTACTGCAGTGAAGTCTTGGCTTGGAGTTTGCCCTGAACGGCAGATTATGACAGCAGGTTTACTTTTTTCTTTCTGGAAGTAAAGCTTCAACAGTCTGTCTTTATTTTCCGTCTGGGGACATGATTTGACGACTGTGTTTTCTGCTCCTTTTTATCAGTTATTTGCACTTTATTGACATGACTCGACGTTCCTATTTTTTATTTGTGTATTTGCTTCAGCTAACATCTGGCTCAGGTGTGTTTTTTTCTCTGTGGTGGTATTATTGTCTCTGTAAGCATCTACTGAAGCGAACACATGGACGCTGAACGGGCAGTTTGGACCAACCAACTTTAATTCTTCAATTTCGTGAGCATTAGATTTGAGTTAGAGGTTCTGTGATATATCCCCAAATCTGAAATCTGGTCTCTGATTGGACGGTTACCTCATACAGGTATCAGACCAATCAAAAACACTTCTTGATTGGTGAACCGATGGCTAACTGTAACTTTTAAAGTTGCTTTTCTTTAACCTTTTGTTTCTGTTGGATTCGACTTTCAAAGGCAGGGTTGGGCATTTCCTCCAGATCCACTTTTTCAGATTTGGGTTGAAATTGTCTTTAGGTCCTGACAGAAATTAATAACTCATAACTCAACTTTCCAAATCATGCTATTTTTTGAAAATTACCAACCCTGCCTTTAACTGATTTCCTTGCCTTTAACTGATGAAACAGAAACTCTCGCCTCATTCAGAACCCTTGTTGTTTATCTTTAAGGATGAGATACAGAAGATAGCTAAATGGACATAAAATAAGGTCTCATAAAGTACTTAAAAGTGTTGTTTCATACTAACTCATCTGGACTTTCTGAAAACGCATGACTTATGTGAAAAATAAACTACAGGGGGTGGTGTAAACATTTACATTACAGGCTGTACAAAACCAAGGAAATGATGCAATAAACTTGACATTTGTAAAGCTTCAACTCTGAGATCCTTTTTCATGTTTATTTTTAATGAATACATTTTATTGTTGGTAGAATAAATAAACTTATTGGACATTAGGGCATATGATTATTGCCCACATGCAGCCTAATATTTTTTGTGCTCATGTGGCATGTCACAGGCCGACAGGATGAGCTGCCATGAAGTCCACAGTCCAAAAGACATGCTCGTTAGATTCATTGGTGACTCTAAAATGCCCACAGGTGTGATCCCTGTGACTGACCGGTCCAGGGTGTAACCCTGCCTCTCTCCCTCTGGGATCAGCAATCTACAGAGCAATCCAGGTGATGTTAAGAGTGATGAACGTAGAGAACTTCTCAGATCCAAGAAGTCAAACCAAAGGACAGATACATCATTTTTTCTGATACTAAAAATAGTTTAAATCTGAACTACTCCCCTTTAATAGATGTTTTAAATTTCAGGATTGAATAAGAAAATAAAAAATAATTGGCTTATTTTCTTAAAGGGCGGGAGTATTTCTTTTAACCTTAATTTCAGAGACATTCTGCTTGATTCTGATGGCACATTGTTAAAATGAGATGCAGAGTATAATAATAACTTATAAGATATATATTTGTTTTACTTTATAGGACTTCATTGGCTCAGTAAAACACTCACCATTGTGAACTTTATTTAGATTTTTTTATATTTAAATCTTCCCAATCAGAAGACCCCTTCTGTTTTTTTTTTTGTTTTTTTTTATTGTTTGTTTTTCTGTTATTGAAAATATATATTTGTTGTACAGTTTTGTTACTAATAATTTGAGTACTTTTTATTATTTTTTGTGGAATCGTGTGAAATCTATAATATACTGAAATGTTCATGCATTTAGTTGGCATTAGTTAGTTAGTTGTCTTGGTCCAGTAGAAATAAACGTGGTTCAAAATAATTAACCGGTTTTCACTCAGGCACTGCTCCGGACAGCTCGAGCCGGCTGCTGGGGGTCCTTTCTTACACCGGGCTGAGGAGGATTAGCAGCTAACAACATGCCGACAGTCGGAGTGAAAAGGGATCTCCTCTTCAAATCTTTGGGCAGAACTTACAGTAAGTCATATTCAATGCATATTCAAATACTTTAGAAGACGTTTGACTCGGTTATAAAAATATCAGAGGTCGGAGAAACGTTTGTACTGATTAGTTTGATGGTTAGCAACCAGAAGCTAAGTGGCTAACCTACAACTCTGTCTTTAGTGATAAACATAAATTAAACTCCTGCAACACAATCTACCTCAGTATTAATTCCGGACTGGTCTTGTCATTAAGATAGTATTTATAGTTAATTTACATCCCTCTAAGGTGGATGTCAGAGTTGTTGCATCATTTCCGTAAACTCCTGTCAGAAATGTCACGTGTCACAAATATCCAGATTATAATTATTATTTAGATTATAATTATTATTTAGATTATAATTATTATTTACAGTCTATGATCTGGAAACTGAATCACAAACAAACCTCGCGGTGTCTGCTTTAAACAGAGACTGTAAATATGAAGGTGTCACACTACTTCATTGATATTAATCATTATTTGGAGTAAATGAAATAAAACATTGATTTTACTGCTTTTGGAGATGTCCATCTGTTGTTATTTAAAAAACAAAAAGTCAATTATATTCGTTTTAAAATTCGTAAAAACCATCTGAGCGAGAGTAGAAGAACATATCCTTAACAGTTAGTGTTTGTGTTAGTGGTATCAATAAAGTTAAGAAAAAACCCTCTGATCTGAATACTGTAATATTTACAGTCTATGGATCTGACTGATGTTTAAAAAGAAAGTTATCTGTTGATATTTAAAGGGATGTAAAGCTCTTTAACGATGGCTTCTTGTTTCAGCCGATGAAGAGTTTGACGAGCTGTGCTTTGAGTTCGGGCTGGAGCTGGATGAAATTGTAAGTAAACAAAGTAAAGGAGTTCTACATCTTCTTACGTTTTACTTCAAACTGTTACTAGATGACACCTAGTGTTTACAATGAGTACTGCAGTCCAAATTCTGAACATTGGAGAGAGCTTATTAGAAACATGCAGAGGCTTTTTAGGTCGGGTACAATCACTTCTATCTGAACCACTTCTCTTGCCCGTTTCCATCGCTGCAACACCTGTTGACCTGATAACTGCTCTCATATCTGGGAAACCAAGGGGCGTCCAAAACAGCCGTGTGGGGGTGTCTTAAAACCGCCTACCTTCTCTTGTCCAAACAAATCCAGAGCATTCAGGACCAGAATCTAAAGTTAGAAGGAGGACATACTGACTGCTGCATTGTTGTCAGAGAAGCCAGCACTTCAACATAGCATGTTTCCTTAATGTCTGATCATAGAGTAAGCTCACTTTATCATTTCAGTACCTATGTTACCATGTGAATCTTTACTGTTGTTACAGACCTCAGAGAAAGAGATAATCAGCCGAGAGCAGGGTGACTCCAAGGCATCGGGAGCATCTGACGTCATCCTGTATAAGATCGATGTGCCTGCTAACCGCTATGACCTGCTGTGTCTGGAAGGGCTGGTCCGTGGGCTGCAGGTCTTCAAGAATAAGTGAGTGGCGTCCTCTACGATGGAGCTGGCACACCGCTTTGAATACGAGGATATTTGCTCGCTGCATGCAGATTTTGAAAAGTTGTAAATCAGTTATCAGGGTTGATATTTTAACAATACAACATTATGATTTTGTTCTGAAACATGAAATATTCTTTAAGCGATTTTGCTGCTGCTACAGAGATTGTCTTTGTCTCGCAGGTTGGAGGCGCCTCGTTACAGACGTGTTGGCCCGGTCAGCGGGGAGCCTCAGCAGCTGATTATAACTAAGGAGGTTGGTTTCAAAGGTTTAGATTCGGAGCAGACGTCCCGATGACGTCACAGCAGATGTGCACGTGTTGTGGTGGCAGAAAAACAGCGAAAGCAAGTGGAGAGAAACACAGAGGAGCAGTCGAGGTCGCTGGTTTAAGAGGAAAAAAACATGACCTCCGTTTTCTATAGAATACCATCTGTCGGGGACGGCTGGCTCAGCAGTACGTCACTGAACCTGACAGCAGAGGTCAAAAGTGTACGAGTCAAGAGATTTGAGTGTCTTGAGTTTGACTTTTGTGTAGACGGCGGGTTTCTCCACGAGGTAGACGAAGGCGTCCGGTGTCACAGTCTAACTGACTCTGATTCTTCTAATTCATCTCCCGTGTCGTCTCATGAAAACAAGACAAATTGATGTACCGTTCACCAAATGTGTATAAACAGATGCATTAAAACTAGCTGTGATGGCTAACTGGTGGCAGTGGTTAGTGCGCGCGCCCCATGTATGGAGGCTTTGCTCCTCCAGGCGGGCGGTCCAGGTTCGAATCCCACCTGCGGCTCCTTTCCCGCATGCCATTCCCCACTCTCTCTCTTTCCCTGATTTCCGACTCTATCCACTGTCCTATCTCTCCAGTAAAGCCAAAAAATAACTAACTCGCTAACTTTCTGTCACCACTTAGACCACGCCCACAAAGTATGTCATCACAAATGTAGTCAGTTGTCTGGCATGTTATTGTTTGTGTTTTAATCACTTAAATCTGGTTAAAATCAAGTTGTTTGTTCTGTGCAGACGGCAGCGGTGCGACCCTTTGCTGTGGCGGCCGTGTTGAGGAACATGACCTTCACACAGGAGCGCTATGACAGCTTCATCGAGCTGCAGGAGAAGCTCCACCAAAACATCTGCAGGTCAGATTTACCGCTGAACTCTGCACGTGCGGTTCTGACTGCTTCAGTTTTAAAGTCGTTGTCGTCGATCATAATGTCTGCTGTGTTTGTGCAGGAAGAGGAGCCTGGTGGCCATCGGGACCCACGACCTGGACACCATCTCCGGTCCCTTCACATACACAGCCAAACCTCCCGGAGAGATCCGCTTCAAACCGCTCAATCAGACCAAAGAGTACACCGCCACAGAGCTCATGGCGCTCTACAAGGTGACCCGCTAACCATCTAAATGCTGGTCGAGTTATCCGTTTGTCTGTATGAGCGGCGCTAACCTGGTGTTCTGTTTACACACACACAGAACGACAGCCACCTGAGGCATTACCTTCACATTATTGAAGACAAGCCGCTGTACCCTGTCATCTACGACAGCAACGGCGTGGTCCTGTCCATGCCTCCGATCATCAACGGTGAGTTCCACCTCACTCCTCCTGTGTCGGGCTTCGCTCTCTGCCGCGTTCCACTGTTCTAGCAGAGTCGTGAACTAGTTAGCAACATCCCACCGACCCACAATGCATCGCTGCTCTCCGACTATCTCACAGTGGAGCTCGCCAGACGGCCAACTAGCAACATAGAACTAAAAGTAACCGTGCTGCGTTTAATTTGATGTCAGATGACATTAAAATGACGACGTAGCTGTATAAGTAACGAGTGAATGAATATTGTTGTGAGCTGATGGTCGCGCTAGCTTGATGCTAGTTATCCAACGTAGATTAGACAGGAAGTAGTTTAGGATGTTGCAGACATTAACTGTGTTTCAGACGAGAGCAACGTTTGTTTTTCTCTTTTCTCTCTCCAGGCGATCATTCGAAGATCACCCTCAACACAAAGAACGTCTTCGTCGAGTGCACAGCCACGGACCTGACGAAGGTACGACAGAGCGGAAAATCACAGGAAAATCTCCCGTGTGTTTTTAAAAAGTCAGACTGACCTGAACGTCACGTTGTTCTCCCCAGGCCAAGACCGTGTTGGACATGATGGTGACCATGTTCAGCGAGTATTGTTCACAGCCGTTCACGTAAGTCACAAAATGTGTGTATGTGTACCTCTGGCCCCGTGTCCAGCTGGCGTTTCTTTCTGAGCGTCTGCGTCTTTTTTCAGTTGTTTTCAATGAGGAGAGAGCGTTGGCAGCAGAAAGTGGTCGCCTGGAGAAAAAGCACAGCACCCCCAGCGTCTTTGTCTCCAAACGCACCGCCTTTGTTGTGCGGCCGCTTTGAGTGAAAAAAGGATTTTTTGGGGATTTTGAAGGTCCTCTGGCTATCTCTACAAGCTGCAAAAATTGCGGTGAGATGGCTGCTCCAGACAGTGCCGTCTCGCCGCTATATTGCTGGCCGCTGGCAGCAGCCGAGACATAAGGCCTGCCTCTCCGCGGCGGTGAGGATGAGGAGCCGGGGTGGACTGGTAGTGTCGGTGCTCTCACTGTTTGCCTATGGACACAGACATAGAGTCTGTTTTTTGCCAAGAATTTCCAAGATGCCAATTCCTTCTGGAAGAAATTTTGGAATCAGTTGAGGAAACGGCCGCATGTGTTGAAGTAAATATGTCTGTAAATAGAGGACCTTAGTGGGAGTGGCCTGCGGTGCTGTGAACTCTGGGAGTTGTTGTCTTTCATCCACGAGTCAAAAAGACACTTTCTGCCTTTTCTCGGCCAAGAAGGCACCAACTTCAAAATTGATTTCACATTTCTACTACTGTTAACTGCTACACGTCACCGCACATATCATACAATTGGAAAAGAGTGCCGGTGACGAGACAACAGCTCCTTTCTGAAAAGTTGAAGGATTTTCAACTTAACGGGATACTTCACCTGTTGAAACATGAATCTGTATTGACATTGGGTCATATATGTAGTGGAGGTGAAGCAGGAGGGAAACCCTCCGTATCAGCACAGTATCGGACGGGAGAACGCCATCCAGGTCAGAATGGGTCGGAAAAGACAGACGGCATGCAGACACGCTCTGAAGCAGGCTCAACAACACAGACTGACGCCAAACAGCCCGTTTTTTTAAAGCCTTCATGTTTCTGTGTTGCGCTCATTAAAATCTCATCTGAACAGATTTATGGCCTTCAAACAACTTAAAAACGTTGATTATAAAATGTCAGGTTTCAGTCGGGCTCGGGCCCATGAATACAGATTTTGAGAGGGGCCGGTCTGTGTCGGGGAGAACGTGCTTGGGTTGGTTCAGGCTGGATTTTTCTGCTTCTGAGCCGGGATTTTGGTGAACTAAGCGTGCGATGCAGAAGGATGAGGGTTCAAACCGTTCTGGTACATCCAGCTTTAAATATGACGAGAAGCGAATTCATAAATGATCTGAAACGTTAGGATTGTTTTTGTCCGATCACATCGTCTCTTGAGTCAAACTGACGACTTTGTGGTTCTCTGGTTTCTGTCAGACGTTTGTACATTTAAAAAAAAAAAAAATTTAAGATTTATTTCTGGGCTTTTTTGCACCTCTATTGGTGAGATAGGACAGTGGACAGAGACGGAAATCAGGGAGAGAGAGAGAGTGGGGATCGACATGCGGGAAAGGAGCCACAGGCCGGATCCAAACCCAGGCCACCCGCTTTGAGGACCATAACCTCCATATATGGGATGCTAACCACTGCGCCACCAGTGCCCCTAGACGTTTGTACATTTGATATAAAGTTGGATATAACTGAGCAGTAAATCACAGCATGCTGTTCTCTTATCTCTGTGGTTACAGAATCTGTTTTCCATCGTCTGTCAGTTTGGATTCAAAGATTTGCTGTTTCACTTTTAAACTTCCTGTCTGCTGCGTCTGGCTGAATCTGGTCGTGCGTTGACGTCACTGATGAGGGTTGTGTTTGAAACAATCTCAGCGATCATAAGAGTGAAATAAACGCAGCATCGACCAGTTAATGTTTGATAATACTTCATTATTCTGGTCAAAAAGTGGCCGAATGGTACAGAGGCTGTGGTTGTCAAATTTGACCTGAGGCTCCTTTTCTCTCTCTCTCTCTCTCTCTCTCTCTCTCTCTCTCTCTCTCTCTCTCTCTCTCTCTCTCTCTCTCTCTCTCTCTCTCTCTCTCGCCCTCTCTCTCTCTCTCTCTCTCGCCCTCTCTCTCTCTCGCTCTCTCTCTGTACTATTTACTGATCTTAAAACTCTTACATTCAGGACACAAAATAAATGATTGATTGATTTTAAAGTGTTGTTTGCAGGATGTTAAACTGACGCTGATCTTTCTATCTTCTCGTGCTCTTTCAGGGTGGAGGAAGCTGACGTGGTGTGCCCAGACGGCAAGACCTGCAAGTATCCGGTACGGTTTTCAGCTCCGTCCGATCTCTCACACTGTGTTCAGTGATCAAAAAAGATTAGTGCGGTTATTTATTTTCAAGAAGTCGTGAAAGATGTGCAGATATTTCAGTCACAAGTCTGAATGTTAAATTGTCATGCATGCTTCAACATAAGCAGAATAAAAACATCAGTACACCGCTGCTACCAGCAATTTCCATACAGTCCATGATTGCTGCGTTACATCAGCGTCATGGTTTTGCTCTGTCTTACGGCGAGCGCCCTGCTCCGTTTGTGGAGCGTGAACGCAGCCATGAGCAGCTGTACACACATCACAGGAGAACTGCAAGACCCCGCTGGCATAAACAGAACACCGTGTTGCTTTGTCTTTCCGAGGAGGATTTGTTGCTCGTTGTTGATTGGCTGGTTTTTGACTTTAGGAGCTGGCGTACAGGAAGGAGAAGTTGTCTAGCGACTTCGTCAACCGAAAAGTTGGCATCAAGTAAGTAATTTGATCCTATAACGATCGGATAACGATCTAAAAAATATTGAATAATAATTGAATTTGTTTCTCCCGTCAGCGTGTCGACTGAGAAAATCGCCCAGCTCCTCACCAGGATGTGTCTGCGCTCCGAGGCTACCGGTGTTGGTGATGAGATCGAGGTTGAGATCCCGCCCACACGCTCGGACGTCATCCATGCCTGTGACATCATGGAGGATGCCGCCATGGCGTACGGCTTCAACAACATCCCTCGCACCACACCACGCACCTACACCGTAGCCAACCAGGTCTCTGGATTTTCACCTGCACGATCGATGTTTTCGTCGAGTGTGATCAGAAACGGGGCGTCTTCTTATTGATGTGTTGTTTTTGTGTTTACAGTTTCCGATTAATAAACTGACAGAGCTGCTGAGACAAGACCTGGCAGCCGCGGGATTCACAGAGGCCCTTAACTTTGCCCTGGTAGGTGAATTTC
Organism: Labrus bergylta; assembly: GCF_963930695.1. Taxonomy (NCBI): domain Eukaryota; kingdom Metazoa; phylum Chordata; class Actinopteri; order Labriformes; family Labridae; genus Labrus; species Labrus bergylta. Next base: position 9,570,549 of record NC_089205.1, on the reverse strand, counting down.
CCCCTCTTTAAGGGAGTCCATGCATCGTTAGACGCAGGATGTGACACAGTCTTCGTCTTACAGCACGTGATGCGAGCGTCAGCGGCAAAATCAGCTTGATTACATTTTTAACTATTTGTGTCTTAACTGCCGCGAGCGATGCAGCACGACGCACCTTTTTACCCCGATGCCCAAGTTCGATTTCCCGCTCTGTCACTCGCTTAGACCGACGAGTAACGAGGAAGGGGACCGCGCTCTACAAAGCTCTGACCCTCTCTCTCCTCTCTCAGCAGAGCTCGTTAGCTTGTTTCACAAAGTGGAGATAAGGCAGGCTCTCAGGAAGCAAAACGTGGTTAAAAAATCCAAGACAGCAGACGAAGCGGCCGAGCCAGACACTAAAACGACAGTTTTTTTTGCCTTAATATCATTGCTTTATGTATCTGGCGAGCAGAAAAGGGTATGTAGCTGCTTCAGTATGCGCTCAAAGATCGCACCAATCGTGTGATATGACATCATCGTCCCTTCCTGCGTGCTCCCTTCAGCGTTCACTCATCAGCCCCTCCTGGCCTCATGCAGAAATCTGGCGAGGAGGCGGTTTGTGATTTCTCCCAATCCTCTCAAATGAAATGTGTCCCCCTCTCTCTTCCTGTAGTGCTCTAAAGAAGATATAGCAGACAAGCTGAGGAAAAAGATCTCGGACACCAGAGCTGCTCACATCTCCAACCCTAAGACTGCCGAATTCCAGGTAAGAAAGATACAGCTCCTCTGTGTATTTATATTAGAGGCTACATTTTTATTTCATCATCTGCATCATAAAGGAGGGCTTTAAAAAGAAAAACAACAAGCTATTAGCCGTGTTCCAGGACACAGTCATTTTCAACACACCTGAAAACACACATCACATTACTATATACACACAAGAACTCATGCTTTAAATGTTACTTCACTTTTAAAAATTAAATTGTTGTTTTGTTCCTGCAGAGGGCGCTCTCGTCCTCTGCAGGATTGCATCTTTTGTATTCCGCCTCACTATTCTCTCTGACCACCAGGTGGCGCGCACCACCTTGCTGCCAGGCCTGCTGAAGACCATTGCTGCCAACAGGAAGATGCCCCTTCCCCTCAGACTGTTTGAGATCTCTGATGTGGTTCTGAAGGATGAGACCAAAGGTGGGCGTCTGCATGTGTGAAGTGAAGGAGAAAATCATTCAGTAACAAATACACACCGTACCAAAGACCCCACCCTCCTGTAACTTTGAATCATTTTAGCCTTTTCTCTGACTTCACCCGGAGTTTCTCCTCCAGCCTCCTCGTATTTATTCTGCAGAAAGTCAGAGTGAGCTGATGATAGAACACAGCAGGATATAATCAGGAGAATTCAGTGGGAGGGGGTGGTCACGTTTATTCCCTGTGATCGCTGCAGAAATTTACAGGAATGCAGATGTGGAAACGGCTATCGACAGATTTGAACGTCCCTGTCAGTCAAAACGACAGACTAATGCGACCTCTGCCACAAACATAAACGCAGCTTTATTCTCCCCTAACTCACGGGAATGACTTTCCACCCTGCAGCAGGTGACAAAGTCAGAGTCCACGACCAAATCCTTCAAAAGAGAGACTGACAAAACCTGCATAGTTAGAAAGTCAAAGGTCGGGAATGTTTTGACTTCCAGCCTGCACGCTACAATCCTCTCACGGCCCGGCTGCACTGACATGATTCATCACAGAGCTTTAACTTTAAGACTTAATCTAATGATTGCTGCTGTGATAATTATGATCGGGAAGCCTTAAAACATGTCCGGTCAGCCGCTGCTGTGTCTCTGATCTCAACGTCTCTAACACTCCCTCCTCTTCATCTCCAACAACCAGATGTGGGAGCGAGGAACAGCCGGAGAGTCTGTGCCGTTTACTACAACAAGAGCCCCGGCTTCGAGGTGATCCACGGCCTGCTGGACAGAACCATGCAGCTGCTGGAGGTGAAGTCGGCCCACGGGGAAGGCTACCACATCCAGGCCACAGAGGGTAAGGGCATGCTATCCAACATCTGAAGTAGTAGATATGCAAACGCTCTCTGCTGGTCAATAACTAAAGACTGGGTTGATACTGGGGAGAGAAAATTACAGCGACGGATTCACCAGCTTGGCTAGTCAGAAGGATATCTTGAATTAAATCTCAGTCGGGGTCAGGTGAGGTTTTCTGGAGATTGTATAAATCCTGTTGGTGACTAGCAGCGGTTGCAGAGTTTGGTTGTTACCGGGGTATCATGTGCACGGTTTTGTTGACGGTTTGACATGCAGAGTTTAGCTTTAACTTAGATTTAAAGTTCAGGGGGGATCGTTAGCTTGAACGAGATCTTTTTTTTTACTCTTACCATATGCCGGCAGTAACGGGGCAGAGTCGGTCATACAGCGGCCGCTGTCAACAGACTTGTGCACGTCCAGCGCTTCTATTCTCTGCACAGCCAGCGCTTTCTCTGCCTGGAAGAAACTCCAGGTGAACACAGGGCCTTACGGTCTGCTCTCACTTTGTGCTACACCCCCCTGCTCTTTTTGCCATGTGTCATATGAGAGAATATAATTTAAGAGAAAATTTAAGCGCTGCACAAGCCAAACTCAACAAACGCTGTTTTCCAGATAAATAGCGCAGGCCGATCTGCATGCACATCAGCTCTTTCATACATTACTTGAGTCTTGGAATTTGCTCAGTCCCTCTACTTTTCCGCTCTCTCACTCTCGCTCGCTCTGTCTCCTTGGCTCGTATGTTCCAAGGTCACGCTGCAGGATATCCACTGCTGTTCCGCTCTGACTGTAAATCAATGGGCTCGAGTATCAGTGAAAGAGGGCAGTGAGGAGGAGAGGGCGAGACAGACGGGGGAGAGGAAGAAGCGATGAGACCGGAGAGGAGGTTGGGGGCGAGGGGGGGAGATGAGGGTGACAGGGGAGAGAGAGGGCGTCGGGGCGGATTGGAGGTGTAAGCAGGAAAAGGCTACGAGAGTGTGTCAAGTCTGCAGTGGAGGAGTGCATGGGAGTCACGTCACCCACTGCAGTGCTGAGCAGAGAGACAGGCTGGCACATACAACACCCACCCACGGGTGCTTAGACTGTCCATCTGACACACACACACACACACACACACTTAAAAGGGAGCTGAAATGGACTCGCACTCTCTAATGCACAACACGCTCTACACACACTCCCACTCAGTCTACCTCCTCTTCTATTTTTTCCACACTTTGTGCACCATTAGCCTAATCTTCCCCCTCCCCACATATGTCAGCATGTCCTTAACCCCATTACAAGGCCATGACCCCAGCCTGAGAGCTCACCTGACGCACACACACACACCGCAGGATGTGTCCATCAGCACTGCAGCTAACTCACCGTTACAGAGTGAGAGAGTGGCCGAGGGAATACGTGTTAGCCGAGTTTCCTCCATTCAGCTGGAGGAGAGGATGAAATAACGAGTCAGGGGATCACAAGTGGAAGAAGAAACCACTTAAGAGACAGATGCCTGTTTCACTTAACGACTGTGTCCAATGTAAAGTCTTGGCCCAGATAGCCGGAGTTCATATAAGACCACTTGTTCAATAACTGACTTTAAGTACATTTTAAGGTGAGCACTGATTTTTACCGCGAAGCCTGAGCTCTGCACGCTGATTATCATCCCGCTTTATTGTCCTCTGCCGACCACTTGGCTGCCATGGCGATATCAGCCAGCTAAATGGGTCACCTGATACAACCATCCGACTCTCTAACTTCGCTGAAAGCTCTGCTGTGAGTCGGAGGAGAGTGGGCGAAAAAGTAGCCAGGCTCAAGTGTAGGATTTTCATCAACTGATTGGTTATTAAGGATGTACCGAAGCTATTAGTGTGGTCGCCATGGCGATGACATGTTTAGCTCATTCTGCTGATTTAATTCACCTGACAGAGACGGAGCAGGCAACTGGAACAAGAGGTGGAATTTCCCTGCTTTAGCTTCTCACACATGCACGCAAACACAGATTGAAAGTACAGCCCATGTGTGTCACAGTCCTTCGTACAACGTGGTGAGTGAACATCTCTGGAAGCCATTAGCAAGGCAGCGTGGGAAGAAGCGGTGCACTATGGGAGAATGCCATGTCTCCTTGTGTGTGTGTGGGGCTGTTGTCACGGCAACCCCTGTCTCTTGTTAAATCCCTGACAAGTCTGTTTAAAAAACACACACACACACTGACACGCCAACAGGCAGAGGGACATAGTGAGCGAAAAACGCCTCGCACATCGACACGTGTGTTGTCGTCATCTCTCTATCGATTGAAGACTTTTTCTTCCCTCTGGACTGAAGTGACCTTCACTCCTGCTGACACACACACACACACACACACACACACACACTATTCGGGAGGGGAAGTGTGTGTCTGAAATTGATGGATACATAAAATCTAATTATAGCTGAATGGCCTGCAGAGGTAGTTGCTCAAGAGTAATGAACCTGTGACATTTTCACATAAAGCGAGCGGCTCTGTCAATGATTGATATTCAACAATAGAGGAAGAGCGTTTGCCCATCAGGGCTTCTATTTCTCACTTCCCTGGTTAACACATGTAGTGCACAGGACACGATTTCCTTTTTAGGTTTTCGTTTGGGTAACAATGTTCCTTTTAATTCCAGTGTGGGGGAACAAAATGATTGTCAAAAGAAAATCCAGAAACAGCTCGGTGCTGCTGCCCACTCCGTATGACCGACTCATGATCAGGGAGACAATACACATGGCGTCTATACAAAGACCGGCCTCCTGTCATCGTTTTCCATCTCTGTATTAGTATTATTAGCGTTCTTTGAATCGATATAAAAAAATTCAAACTTATCTTTAATTGGATTTTACATTTTGCAGGAGACAAACTGCCACACCAGACAGATTAACAAAAGTTTGTACAGAAATAATGTGCAGATAAACTGATTTTACCCCCAGATGACATCATCGCGTGACAAGAACAAATATGCTTTCATTTTGATAGTATGATTAACCAAAGTCAGTAGTCCTATAAAGGCAGGGTTGGTCATTTCCTCCAGATCCACTTTTTCAGATTTTGGTTGAAATTGTCAGAAATGAATAACTCATGTTCTCTGAAAAAAGGAATGAAGAAAATCCGTCATCTGTAGCAGTTTGTAAGCCTGTAAAAACTTCCACCAATGTCTGCCACGAGGTACCAATCAGACGCCTCCCTGCTCGCTCTCTGCCTCACACTCAAAGCATGTCACCGATGACAGAGTTTATACTGTGAGTCTACTTACCGCTGAATGAGACGCGACATAGTTTCTACACAATGTAAGCGATGAGCTGAGGTCCACTTCTGGAGCCACAGCGCTCGAGCATGTAAGTGAGGGGGCGTGGCTTTAGATGGAGCTCAGAGGGGAGGGGGAAGTGTAGACAGTCCACTGAGGGAATGCTACTTTCAAAATTATGCTAGTTTTAGAAAATGACCAACCCTGCTTTTAATGTTAAATGTTTGAGTATGAAACGATTGAAACGTTTTAATCATTCATGTATCATCTTCTCTTCCTCTCAGATTCAACCTTCTTCCCCGGGCGCTGTGCAGAGATCTTTGTGCGTGGGAAGAGCGTGGGTCGTCTGGGGGTCCTCCACCCGGATGTCATCACCCGCTTCGAGCTGACCATGCCCTGCTCGGCCCTGGAGATGGACATCGAGCCCTTCCTGTGATTTCACCTTCCTGAACTTACTCCCTCACTTAGAAACAGTTTTTAACTTCACGTCCAAACAGGAAGCAGAATCACTAAATAAGGCTTAAAAAAAAAAGCGTTAGAAACATGAGCGCCGTTTGGTTTTTATGACTTTGTGTTTAGCTGCTGCATGAGAAAACCAAAGGGCCGATCTGCAGCATCATTATCAAGAGCGTCTTGTGTTTTATACTGAATAATTAAAAATTAACGAGACTCCATTGTGTTCTTGACGTGAATGGTGTGCGCCTGTGTGTGCGCCTGTACGTGCATGCCTGCTCTGTATTTAGCCGTCCTGTGCCTTGGGGTTGGAGCATGGTCATTAAACTCAGTGACTCATTACCTGTTGCCTTGGTTCTTCCAGCGGCCACACTGCTGAAGCCTCCCTCACACATGACGTCCCCATGCAGGAAGTCCTCAAGCACAAGTTCATCACACAAGATGATTCCTCGCCGGCCCCGTCCTCCCGCCCGACGTCCACAAAAACTGTGTTCGGTGACATGAGCACGCCCGCCGGTCTTAAAGCGCTTAATGACTTTCTGGCTGATAAAAGCTACGTAGAGGGCTTTGTGGCGTCTCAGGCAGACACGGCAATATTAGACGCCATCCCTTCTGCTCCCTCGCCGACCTTCTGCCACGTCCTGCGCTGGTATAACCACATCAAGTCCTTCCAGAGGGAACGAGCCAGCCTGCCTTCAGCGGAGAGTCAGTTTGTGCTCCCTGCTGCTCCCCCAGCCTCGACAGACGACGCCAGCGACGATGACTTGGACCTGTTCGGCTCTGATGATGACGCAGAGAGCGAAGAAGCGGCTAGAATCAGAGAGCAGCGCCTCGCCGAGTACGCCGCCAAGAAGTCTAAGAAGCCGGCCCTCGTCGCCAAGTCCTCCATCCTGCTTGACGTCAAGCCCTGGGACGACGAGACGGACATGAGCAAGGTGGAGGAGTGCGTCCGAAGCGTGAGCATGGACGGGCTGCTGTGGGGGCAGTCCAAGCTGGTCCCGGTGGGCTACGGTATCAAGAAGCTCCAGATCGGATGTGTTGTGGAGGACGATAAAGTTGGCACGGACCTGCTGGAGGAAGCCATCACCGCCTTCGAGGAATATGTTCAATCTGTGGATGTGGCTGCCTTCAACAAGATCTGAATCAGACATGGTATCTTAGTGTAAGATATTCAGATCAATCACTATTCCAACGTCTGTGTAATACTGTAACTGCAGCTCAGGTTCTTTATTGAAAGACTGTTTCATCCTTACATGCAAAGATCAAATAAAGCCTTTCTAACGTTTGAACGAGCGCTTTTGATTCTCTTTTTGTAATGATAATTTGTATGAAGGTAACACGTACACAGACTTCCACAGTGTCTGCAGGTGCTCTACTGTCAACTCAAAGGAGATTGTTGCAGCTTGGAGCCACTCGTATGAAAGTGAGCCATGCAGATAACAAGCCGTCTTGTAAATTCAGCCTGACAGGTGCTCCGGCATTCCTTCAGACTCTACTGTAGCAAAAGGGAGGTTAACTATTTCACCGCTGCTACCTGAAGAAACAGTTAGCAGGCTTTGATGCTGCAGCAGGTAGCTTTGCTCTAACCTGCACAGTGATAGGACATTAAAAGTATGAAACCTTTATTGCACCTAGGGGGAATCTGCCTTACACCGAGAGCATGAAAACTCAATACAAACAAACACTAAAGCATCACGCGATTAAATGAGGGATTTCAGTTTCACCAAAGGGGGTGCAGAGGGTCTGAAGTCAGGAGTCCATACTCAGACCAAAGGGGGTGCAGAGGGTCTGCTGTAATCTTGTTGGCTAAATTCAGGGTGTACTGGTCTGTCAGGTAAAAAAATGCTGCACGTTTGCTGCCTAGTTTAACAACATCGTCCAGTTTGTTTGGACAATGCGCCCCCCCCCCCCCACCCCCAACACTGAATGCAAAAGGTGCTGACACTCTTGTAAAATAGTTTCAACATAGTGCTGTCAACTGTATGCGTGTCAGCCACAGAGCAGGGCCAACTTTGTGGGAGGGGAGACGAGCAGGTGCTGTAAAGTTTCAGTTAAACTGGTTTCTGAAGAAGCAGAGGATTTTCTTGCACAACTTCACCAACTGTCAAGGTGCATGAAGATTGAAAGGCTTAGAAGAGGTCAAAATGCTCCAGCAACACTTGTAGTAACGAGATCAACTTTTTTTAACAAATTAGACCAAAAGTGTTTCGGCTAGTGAATTCTATTCAGCATGACCCTGATGAAGGACACAAGCTGAAACGCGTCGGTCTAGTTTGTTAATAAAGTTGATCTCCTAGATCTCCTACAAGTGTTGCAGAAGCATTTTGACCTCAGTTAAACAGGTTTCAAAAAGGATTATCATGACTGGTGTGAACCTGTCTGGGCCTCTCCAGTTTGGACAAGAAACAGCACGTAGCTACTGAAATATCTGATAATATTGAATTCTAGTTTGACCACAGAATCAGGATGAAACTGGAATATTTGAGCAAAACTTTAATTTGCTTTCAGCCAGCACAGAATCATCACAAGCAAAAGTTATGTATAAAAGATCATTTGATTCTCGTAAATAAATATGAGGTGGTTGCAGTTTCACATCTTCAAACTGTACATTCTTGTTTTCCTTGTCAAAGCCCCAGCAGAAGGAAAATTCTGTTGACCAGTATAGAGTTGACAAGTCCGACAGACGTGTATGTGGCAAACTTAGACGGCACCTCAATCTCCCTCCTCCTCCTGGCGCTGTCGTCATTTTTTGGCACCCTGTACCACCAGTACAACAACCGCAGGCTCAAAGTCTTTACAACCTGCCGAGTTCCCAGTAACACTACGATGCCCAGGAGGAAGCGTGCAAAACCCAGTGGCAGTGCAGCTACTGTCAGAGTGGGTAGAGGTACAGGTAACTCCCCCTGGGGCTCAAAAGTCTGCCCCAGCTGCTCGTTCACCCAGTATCCAATTGAACAGCCGGCGCCTGCTCCGAGAATGGTGGTCGTATCCCCTCGTGTGGTGGTGTAACGGTCCAGCTCCGGGTATGTGTAGCTGAGGAACAGGGGCAGTAACAACCCCACGACGGGGGAGATGGGGCTGCTGAGCTGGAAGTGGTCGAGAGTTTCCCAGTACGGGTAGGTGACATACAGGAGGACGAATGAGATGAGAGCACCACATACCACATCCTGAAATCAGAGTAAGGAGAATATTAAACAAAGGAAGTTCACGACAACAAATCAGGAATGGATAATTTAAAGGAGTAGTATGTAACTCTGACACCTAGTGTTTAAAATGGGTACTGCAGTCTAAATTCTAAACATTGTAGAGATCTGTCTCCCCCCGTCCCCTCCTCTCTAGAGTCGATGATCACACAGGTTGCCATGTGGTGGACACTGAAGCTTCAGTGTTTATCCAGCTCTGCATCGGTCTGTAAACCTTTCTGTGTTCTAACCTCTCTCCATTTTTCAAAAGCATCTCCAATATTGATCCTAGTTTGAGCACGTTTCTGCTCGTGGAGCTTATTAGAAACATGCAGAGGCTTTTTAGGTCGGGTACAATCACTTCTATCTGAACCACTTCTCTTGCCCGCTTCCATCACTGCAACACCTGTTGGTTTGACCTGATAACTGCTCTCATATCTGGCAAACCGAGGGGCGTCCAAAACAGCCGTGTGGGGGTGTCTTAAAACCGCCTACCTTCTCTGGTCCAAACAAATCCAGAGCATTCAGGACCAGGAGGTTTCCTTAATGTCTGATCATATAGTAAGCTCACTTTATCATTTCAGTCTGATTGGACCTTTAAATGCTTTTTTATTACTAAGATGATATTGCTACAATGATCAGTCACTTGTAACCTGTACATTAAAAATAACCCTAATCTAATACATGACTAGAGTAAATAAAATGGCATGAAGATTTTGAAATGAGAGGAAGGTAACAGAGAGTGAATGCAGCATTAAGAGTTGGATGGAAGCCACAGTCAGACAGTTAAGCAGACACTAATATGAATTATGAATCCAGAGTTGAGCTTGAATGTTTCATGCTGTAGTAGGTTGTGTGTGGCAGAAGGACTAGCTCACCAAAATTGAGTGCATGCCGGTGTAAAGGCGGCTCAGACACACCAAGGAAGACAGCGTCACGGCGAGCAGCAGACCCACCTCGAACTGGAACTGAAACACACACAGCAGCATCTCTAACCATCACAGATATGAAGACAATCAACACACACAAGCCTCCCTGATGAGGGGAGGGGGGGGGGGCTATAGTCCTGAATCCTCACATCCCTTACAGAACATTTATTATTTAAGCCTTTTTTTTTTTTTTTTAAACTTCCTTTTCTCCCCGTTGTGTGTTCACATTTCATCCACTCGTCAGTCCTCTTAAAAGCGACGCGTAGCTCCTCTCCCCGCCACTTTTCCATTCTGCGCCGTTGACGTAGCGCCTGCCATCAAGTCACTGCTCCTTTTGTCCCTCTACTGTCTCTCCATCCTCTCTACCCTCCCTCTTTTACCTACGGCGGCAGGTTTTGTTCCCCCCTCCATTTCAATAACAGTGAGAAGAGAGCCTTGTGTATTCATTCACCTCCTCCGCCCCCCCCTTTCCCCTCCCCTCCCCTCCCCTCCTCCTCCTCCTCCTCCTCTCTTGCCTTTTTTTCTGTGTCTTTTCCTGTCTTTTGCAGCTGGAAGCCTATTCACTGGTAGTTCATGAAGAGAGGGGTTATTTTGAATGGCCACAAAGGATGCCGGGGACAGGGGGGGGGTCACTCTGTGATTGACTGTCGGGACCTCCGACCTGCTCCGGGAACTGGCCAAGCTGCCCCGAGGCCTTGTGGCTTTTCAGGAGCCTCTGTTACAGCCGGCCACTCATCTAAAGCTATGCGTGGTCTTTTCTTTCAGGGGAATCCTCGGGGAATGTCAGGCGGTTTAGTTCTTACTGTACAGGAAGTGTCTCGGGGTTGTTGAGAGGATTTCTCTGACCTTGTGAATGCCACTCCAAGATCCGATGTGACAGCTGAGAGCCGAAGAGGCCGTAAACTACTAACTGCTCTCTCAGTTCTTCTTTAAAACACAGCGCCACGTTAAAGACAGCCTATGATTGAGCCTCTCAGTGTTTTATTGACTTGGCAGAAGAGAGGCAGAGATAAAGAGGAGAGGAGTCAGGAGGAGGAGGGGGGAGGTGGAGACGTGGACTGACAGTCATTGACTCAGTCGAGTCCATCAGGAGACCAAATAGCAGCTCGACGGGTGTGGCTGATGGTGACTGATGGTGACTGCTGGCCCCGCCCCTCCCTGCCCATTGTCCAACAGCTTGGTCAGGACTGTGTGATGGACAGCGGGGCCACTCCCTTCATCCCACTCAGAGGGCCTTTCCTCAAACTGCTCCATGCACACCCAAACGCCGTCTGACGTCACGCCCACAGCTGAAGCTGAACCTCTGATCTCTGTGCTGATCTTGTCCTGTAAAATCGGCGTTGGTGGCGCAGTGATTAGTGTGCGCGGCCCATGTATGGAGGCTGTAGTCCTCCAAGCGGGCGGCCCATGTTCAAATCCAACCTGTGGCTCCTTTCCCGCATGTCATTCCCCACAATCTCTTCCTGATTTCCGACTCTATCCACTGTCCTATCTCTCTAATAAAAGGCACAAAAAGCCAAAAAATACATCTTTAAAAAAAAAAAAGAACAACGCGACACAGTAAACAAAGGGCAGCAATGGAGGACGTCCAGCAGAGGTCAGCACCTCTGAGGACGTCAGGTGCCTCAAAGGACCCTCAAATCCACTGGAAATTTAAACATGGAGCATTTGCCTTTTATTACCGCTGTCGCACAGGAAGTGACGACTGTTTCTACCAATCAAAGGACGGCAGTGTGTCTAGCTCCACCCTTTAGGGTTGGACGGGTATGCTTAGCACCCCAAAAGAAGGGGTGCAAAAATGTAGGAAGGTATGTATCGGTTATTTTGGTACCATTCCAACTTTTCACAGTGGAAACACCAATGAATGTGAACCGTACTGAGCCAAACTGAACCGGACCACCCGGTGGAAACGGGGCTCCATATCTGACTGATGCCCATTATGATTTAATACGTCCATTTTAAATTAGAAGCCAGTTCGTCACTCACTTTGTCTCACACCTATCGATACAAGCTTTTCAAATAACCATATAGAAACGGTTGATCTTGTGGCTGATGGTTTGGTTTGTTTTAGCTCGTTTAGGTGCAGTAGTTTGAATTTCAGTGTGATTCATAACGAGCTAAAAACTCTGAACAGGAGCTTTAAAATAATCGAATAAACTCAGCGGTAATTAGATAGGACACAATTACGTTCAACCTCCACTTCAGACTCGGCTTCCATGCTCTGATTAGGTTTCTGTCAGCGATGGCAGTAATATCGATGCTCATGGTAATGAGTTCTGACTATTGATGTTAAAGCCATCTCTAAATATGTTGCAGCTACTTGTCAGTTTTCTGCGCATGTTGCCGTTCAATCTTTCTGGTTCTACTCTACTAATCCTGGAAAATTGAACCATGGTCAACGATGGTTCAACATCGAGCAGGTAAGCAGGTAAGCTTCTTCTTCACTGTAAATCTACATACATTTTCCAGAGCTGTGTACTACGAATCTCATGTCCTTGGCTCCCAACCTGGGGTCCAAGCCCCCGAGGGAGGGCGCCAAAGATCTCAGGGGGGCCCCTGCTCTGGGGTTGTCGAAAACTTTTTTTCACATATTAGTTAAATGAAAATAAAAGCATCCTATTGAGATAGTTTATTCAATGGTGTGTAGATAAAACTGAAGCAATTCATACCCTCCTTTTGTGGGTCCTGGGGGGACAGAGGCTTCCTCCGCAATACATGTTTGGACCCTCCCATGGTCCGTTTACTGGACAGAGGCATCACATACTTCTTACACAAGAATCATCACAGCTGTAGGCGACTCTCACCTGTATCCTGGACGGAGCGCTCAATAAAAGTGTGAAGGAGATCGCCGTGGCAGCCATGGCGTGGGTGGAGGGCAGTCCGTACTCGGCATCGACGCGCGTCTCCAGCTTGACCACAGGGGGCGAGAGAGGACGAGGCAGCTTCAGTAAATCTTTCATCACCTGGCCGATGTACATCACCACCTGAGAGAGGACAGAGGGGGGTGAGTCTCTTGGAGGCAAAGTCACACCAAGCATCCACCTCTGGTACCAAAGCCAATGTGGAAGAGCCCAAAACTGCAGTACCGTGAGCCGCCACTTGGGTCCTCCTCTGAAAGTAAGTCAATCCTCATAAGACTCAATGCTGATATGCTCAAAGCCAGGTAAGCTTATTCCGGTATTCTGTGTAGGTTCTCAGGGTAAATTGGAAGCTTGACCTACAGGCAACTGGACTGGTCGAAGATCCTGAACAAGATCTTCAACCAGTCCAGTTTCCTTTGGATCAAGCTTTAAATTTACTCTTGTATTCTGTAATTTTGATTGAAATAAATCAGATGTCTTAAAACTTAAAGGTCACATATTCTGTAAAATCCTCTTCCCCATGTTTCTCTAACACTAATATGTGTCCCTAGTCTGTCAATAAACCCCCCAATGATAGGAAAAGTCCATCCTCTCTGTCTTTTGCCTGCTCCACTTTTCAGAAAATGTGTGCTCAAACAGGCTGTTTGGAGGTTTTCCCTTCATGACATCACAAAGGGCAGTAACTCCTCCCCCAGGTGGGTGACACTCCCACAGCTAGGTGTTTGTTCTGCCCTCTGAGTCTGCCTTCTCATCGTAAACAATAGGACATGGAACGAGAAAGCCCGAGACACTCAAGCCCTTCCAGAGAGGGGGCGTGGTCAGACACAGCTCATTTACATTTAAAGCTACAGACACAGAAACAGCCTGTTCTGAGCAGGGCTGAAATAGAGGGGTTTATAGACATGATCAAATACAGGATCAGAATGGATTTAGAACTAGAAACTTTACAGACATATTTTGAGGAGCTCTGAGACTTACTTAAACTGATTGAAGAGGAGGAGAATATGTGACCTTTAAAAAATGCCAGTGAAATATTGAACCTTTATTATTGTTTGTTTAGATGATTGTACATCTTTATCTCAAAGGAATACATCCAAAAAGGTGAGTAAACAGCAGAAGAGACAACAGAAGATTGCTGGAGAAAAAGCAGAAATCACAGATGAGGAAGAGAAATATAAAATAATGAGTAGAGGAACTAAAATCCAGTTTATGCTGAGCTCTAAAACCATTCACACACATATAAATTAGTTATCTTCATACTCCACTTCATACTATAGTGGGGACCCAGCCTGGTCTACAGCGCAGATGCTGCAGTCGCACAGAAACAAGATCTATTGTAAGAAACTGAGAATTGAAGGGGTGGGGGTGCTGACACAGCGTCTTCATCTGGCTGGTTCAGACAGAGGGCTCTTGACACTATAATACACTTGGTGCCAAGGTGTGTGTGGTGGTGTATAGGTTGGTATGCGTGTCCTGCCAAATGTGCTGCCTATTCTCTTTCATGAGATCCCCAGCGGCCCTCGGAGGGGCAGCCTGCTCCAGCTCCGGGTTTATTTAAAGCTCTGCCTTGTATATTTAATGAATGGCTGTCTTAGCGAGGAGCAGGGAGGCAGGCTGCAGCGAGCGAGCAGGACACTAATGTGTGTGTTTAAGGGAGAGAATGGAGAGGTGGTTATTACCACACTGCAATCAGGAGATGCTTGTTACCATGGCGAGTGAGATATAAAAGTATGTCTTCTGACCTGCTGTTAGTGTGGCGATTTGTAGTCGCAGAGCGTCACACAGATAATGACAGAGGATGAGATAGACTTCTAGACAAACAGATAACCTGACTCTCTCCAAAATACATCTAAAAGCATACCTCGCTTATTATCACACTGCATCGTGTCACACACTAAGAGATTCTGTGAGGCTGTAGCTCGGACAGTCCTGCTGAATTATGGCGTTTATGGCCTTTCACGCATAAAACAGTTTCAGTTGTTCTCGTGAATGTTTTTTTTAAACTGAGGACGGCGTTAGGCTATACCACTCTCCATCTTCCTCCAATATTCATGCTATGTGAGCGCACAGCTTCCAGCTCGGATACTGTCTTATTTGTGTTCTAAGGTGCTTTAAAGGAATAATGTGCGGCTTTTTGGTCCAGTAGATGTCGCCCTTGAGCTCCAGCATGAAACCAAAACAAATTGCTGTTTGGCCACACCTCCTCCATACTGAGGCCTCCGCTCGAGCGGCACACATCCACCCCCCCCCCCCTCGCATAAAGGAGTTAGCGAATGGTACGCACCATAATGAAGCTCCATTAAGCGCAAGCACCAGACAAAATTGTTCTTTGCTTGAGCAGCGATCACCTGTGTCCTGCATCGTTGTGTTAGCATGCTAATGTTAGCGCTCTGTAGTTAGCTCGTAGCTTCACATTGCATGTAAACTGACACAGAATGACCGTGATCTAAAAACTCTTACTAACATCCAAATAATCAGTGAGTATGTTCTTCTTCTCTCCAGTCCTTGACTAAAACAGCTTTTATACTCAAGGGGAGGAGCCGGCCGTCCCGTCCATGTAAACACGGCTCTGACAACAACACAGCCAGCAGGACTCGAGCTTCTCACTCATTGTAGACAGTCATGACTCAGAGACACATTTACACAGGATAGACTTGATTTCTGATATATTCATGTGCTTCCTTTAAAGCCCCAGACAGAGTTGTCCATCTACTTTTAAGCATTGTAGGCTGTGGGCATAGACCGTTAATAATGGCAACATCACCCGTCTGTTCCTGCAGGGGGCGCTGGAGTCCCATCGATGGCGGTCTCCATGCTGGAGATGCTGTCTCAGTCTAACTTTCAGTCAACCTAACGACAGGCTGAGAGCTGGAGCTGAGGCGGGTTTTAAGCCTTCTGACAAACCGTTACACCTCGCCCGCCTGTCAATCAGGTCAGCTACACGCCTTATTGTGAATAACTCTTATCCTTCATCAAATCAAAAAACAGATGAGTCATCAAAGCCCTTAACCCTCCACCATCTTGTCAGCCCACTTAGACACAGACGTTTCTGACTTTAAAAATGACCGCTTCGCTGAAGGCCACTGCTACCTCATTGTTCTTTCTAGAGGTCTAGTTTCCTCCCATGGCTCTTTACTTGTGTCTGAATGTAAAGCTTAAAATGAAAGTATCTGCCTCTACCTACACTGTACCACCTACACACACACACACACACACACACACACACATAGCCAGACAGAATAACTGGTGCACAATAAACAGAGGACAAACAATGGTAAAGCCATTAAGCATGTCTGGCCCCATCCATTCACTGCACAACAAGCCATTCTGTGTGAACACCATCCACTGCGTTCTCCCTCTGCCCTCAAACAATGAATCTGCCAACCAGTCTGAGTGCTTGCATGATATGAAAACCCTCGCCTCGCCCCCTGCCCTCACCATCCACACAAACATCATATTCAACTGGCTCCAGTGTGAGCAGTGTCTCATTGGTGTCTTTGTGCGAGTCACTTCAAAGGACGTGATGGTCTCATTAAGGGAGAGTTAAAGACATCACGCACACACAAAACACACGCACACACACGGAGGGTTAGATGGACCAAAGTGCGCGTTTCCTAGTGAATAAGTGTATTGATGGAGGCAAGTGCAGCTTTGGACTTTGATCTGTCAACATGTGGATGGGAGTCACTGTGTGTGGGGAGAGAGAGGCTAACATGCAAGCCAAATAACACACGACTGATATTAATCTATGTTTCAAGAACGAAAGTGGGAATATTCTCTCCGACACAGATGATACTAAACTTTACTGTCAGGGTCAAATCTGTTCACAAATATGCAGTAAAATATCTGAAACTCACATTTTATCAAACTCGTAAACACCTGTTACAGAAGTTGATTTGAATGGTTGCTTTTACGGGAGTCGTGGCTGCTTGCTGCTCTTTTGAACTAAACAATATGTTTCTTAAGAGAAGTAAGAGTCGCTTTTTGATCAAAGATACATCCTACAGCTGCGCTGGGACGCATCATCAGTGATGTTTCCTGGGTTCATTGGGTGTTTCGGGTCCCACAACATCATACACCCTCACCCAGGTGACCCAGCCGGGGTTGATCAAGCTCCGGACTTGTCGTCCCAGCAGCATTAGGCCATGAATACCCCCTTTTTTTATGGGTCCCTTACAGGAGTACAATCCTAAATTGTGCTTGGAGTTTGTTTGTGTGCAGCTAAATAAAGAAGTCAAATATATTTTGATTAGCTGGCTGGCATATATGGTCAAACGTCTCCTTAAGGTAAATAGGGCAAAGTGTGTCGGCTAACATGGGGTGTGACTGCAGCCTTTGCTGATAGATGTAATCTCTGATGCCATTCCAGGAGCCGCTTGTTCCAGAAGCAGAGATAGGCTTTCTCTGCTGCCTCTGTTTGAGTCCTGATGACTGTTCTCCTCAGCGACCCTCTCATACCCTGCAGGGTGTAGACTCTGCAGAGAGAGCGGCCTGCAAAGCCTCCGCTGCCTACCTCAACCGGGTAACAGTTTGCTTTCCACCCTCGTTTCCGGCTATCCTCGAGAACCTACAATACATCCTATAATATCACCACTGAGCCAATATACCAACTCCCCCAGCATGGCTCAACAATTTAGCTCAACTTCATATGTCTCCATCTTGAAAGTGGGGCTCAGACTCTATGCTAGCTTATTGCTAATTAGCGACTCTTACTTTGAAGAGTTCTTGTGCTCTTTTATGATTTTTATGAAAAACATATATTACCTCAAGAAATCTTTTCCAGAGTTAAGAACAGTTTTTATTGCATGATCAATCACTCAATCTACTAAAACAACAAAATTTAAAGCAGATGGTTGGATAGGAATTGATGTTTTATATATTATCTAGAACAAAACTTCTTCTAGCTATAGTGGCTCTGTTAGAGTAATGCTAATGCTACATGCTAACTTGATCACATCAACCATCGGTCAAACACAACATGTTTTAAAAAAGCTAAATAACTCCGCTAACAACCCATGGATTCTGGAATTGCATTTCTGCTTCTTTTACCCTCCAGGCCGACTGTTTCCATGAAGCTACAGCACACAAAAATGCTCGTTGATAAAGCTAAATGGACAACAAATGGAAACCAGTATCCCAAACATCGTGTCACGTGCCTGCAGGTTCTGCATCCACATGCAATCTCTCTTTATAAGGTTATTCCAGGACTGACTAAGGCTCAATGTTATGTGGTAGTAAAGTGAAGTTTAATCACTGGATGAAACTCAAATGTGTTGTCATGATTGAAAGCATGATGTGCAGTTTCTCTCTTGACATTCTGCAGCTATCCACATCACAGTGTACGTCCTGCATGTCGTTATGTCAAAGAACATCTTGGGTTTTTTTTATATTCCAAACAGCATACGATTTGCATAACACTCTGCTACAAGAATACAACACTGTAAGTAATTCACGACCATATGGTTAAAGACAGTTGCTGCGCTCTAAGTCATCCAAAGTCAACCTTCAAAGTAAAGGCAAAGGGAGGAGTTAAGGGCACAAAGGGACATGTGTGGAGAATGTGTGTGTGTCTCTGTCATTGATTTGGCCTGTAATGTCTTTTCTCATGCACACAAGTCTTAATTTGCATGTGTGCACTTCAGTCGCTGGCATGAGTTGCCAGTTTTGAGTGTGAGCACAGAGGAGAATAAGTGCACTGCCCCGCGTGAACCTCAGATAACTCCACCCGCACAATGGCAGGGTGCTGTTAGAAGTCAGAAGTGGAGGGTGAAGCACCCCGAGGGCTGACAGACCAAATGTTGGGTCCAAAGAGAGAGAAAGCTCAGGGCTTGATGAGGCCAATAAAACACTCGGCTGGAAGACCAGGGGGAGGAGAACACAGAGGGAAGCTGGTAATGTCTAACTAGAGGGAGGGCAATGAGTGTGTTTAGAGGGCGAGGTGGGGAGTGTGAGCATGTGTGTGTGTTGGTGTTTATGTGTGTTGGAAGGAGTTCACACAGGGGCCTGGTGCAGCCGGGATGCCAGAAGAATGGTATCTCTTACCCTGGGGGGCCAAACGAGGGGTTCAGACACAGGGCACCCACCAAGTGCTCAGGGCAGGGACACAAAGGGCACAAAAACACACACACGCACACTTTGGGATGGGGGGGGGGGGGGGCTGTCTGTGTCTGCCAGTTTGTCTCTGTCAAATACATTCCTTCTGGGATCACATTTGACATGATGTTTTCAGGGTCTCTTGTGGTAGTGTGCTGGATCCTGTCAGAATAAACATCTAAGGGGTGATCCGAACACTCTTTCCCCACTGATGTGTCCTCATGTGAGGCCTCTCACCATGTCAGGGGCCGCGGTCAGGCTGGCCCCAGTGGCCCCTCATGCCCGGGGATATATGGACAAGTTGGTGTCAGAGACAGGTCACGGGATGAAAGGAGGTTGAAAGGTGAAGAGAGGGCGATAGAGACAGAAAATAGAGGTGGCATTGTGAAGCGGACGGACATTTGGTTTGTGTGCGCTGTGGTGATCTGGCTCTCACACACACACACACACACACACACACACACACACATTATCTCTGGAGGTGTGACTTACTGTCCACATGTTGACGAGGCGTCGGCACAGGAACGGGTCCAGGTTCCAGTGTATGCAGGGCAGACAGGTGATGTAGAAGATTTCGTGGCCCAGGCCTGCCGACAACAGGAAGAGATAGTGAAGTATCAGGTTCCTCACCTCGTACTGCGGCCTGCTGCAGCCCTGCAGATCAGAAAAAACATTAAGTATCTCTGCTTCTGGAACAAGCGGCTCCTGGAATGGCATCAGAGATTACTATCTCTAGATTACATCTATCAGCAAACGCTGCAGTCACACCCCATGTTAGCCGACACACTTTGCCCTATTTACCTTAAGGCGACGTTTGACCATATATGCCAGCCAGCTAATCAAAATATATTTGACTTCTTTATTTAGCTGCACACAAACAAACTCCAAGCACAATTTAGGATTGTACTCCTGTAAGGGACCCATAAGAGATTATCTTGAAGCAGAGGACGAGGAGTCCAAAGACTTGATCCTTCACAACATAAAACAGCTGGTTAGCTTATTTCATCAGACCCCTGTGACACTTCTTTCACACCCACAGGACTTACACAAACCACCATTTAAAAAAAAAATCAGCTACACTGAGTGCTGTACAAAACCTCTGAGTGTCTCTTACTGAACAGGTGTAACACCTTTCATTGTTGTCATGGAGACGCTCTGTACATGGACAGTTCCTCGCTACCACCGACACAAACCTAAAACGCCTATAAATAAGATTTGAAAAATAGTATCATACAGACGTCAAAACCATAAAGTTTACTCTATCACGATCCAAGAAGGGATTTTCTTGTCTTGAAAACGGAACACGTGTGAAGTGTTTGATGTTTACGGGGACTTAGCATCTTCCAGGCAAACAGCTGCAACTCGCCACCCTGAAAGTCATATCAGCCACTCCCCTAATTATGCAAAACTCTTGGCCTTAATTAATCAACACAGATGGCTGATGCCGGATGAATCAGTCAACTCTGTGCTGTCAGATTAAAAGGTCTGGACCCATGTTAGCACTTCTGAGACGTAAGGTGACATTCGTGGGGTTAGAATGATTGACTTCCATGGGGATAGCCGGTTATGTGGCGCGCCCCATGTACAGAGGCTGTATTCCTCATTGCAGTGGCCGTGGGTTAGAATCCGACCTCGGCCCTTTACTGCATGTCATCCCCCTCTCTCTCCTCTCAACACTTCCTGTCTCTCTTCAGCTGTTATTTCCAATAAAGGTGAAAAGGCCCTCAAAAATAATATCTTTAAAATAAGTTCCCTTTAAAGAGATTCAATATTCCTAATATAAAAGCTAAAGAAAACATTGCAGCTTTGGCCCTTTGTCAACAGCAGAAAAATGAAAAATGCTCCTTTTGATTGATAAATATTACACGCCAAAGCTGCATTTACATTATCCATGGATCATAAAGTCCTATACAACCAAAATACAACTTGGATTTGATCATTTGCACTTTGGTAACAGGCATAGTAAAATGTTAGTCAAATGAAAGGGAGACGGTCACGGACAAGAATGTAAACATCCCTCACAGCTTGTCATTGTGCGGATCTGCAGAGAGACGCCCAGAAAAACGAGAAAAGCCAGTCACAGTTTGGTTTGCATACTCTCTAAATAAATGGAAATGTGTGTTTTAGCAAGTTCTGCAGTCAAAGAAACCTGAAACCTGCTTCAGCCTGTTTCAAGGTCCTAAAGATTGTGCTTTGTTCATTTTACTGACAGGCTTCCTCACTCCTGTTAACATCTGGGTTTCTATTTTTAATCTAAATGATTGCTAAATGTTGAATGCACTCGATTTTAGAGAAGGTCGACTTCAGTTCGCGACTTACTGCAGAGGCACATCCGTTCCCCTTGTGAGTATAATTTGAATTCCTATCCTGGCGGTCCAATCTTCTCTCACGTGATCTGTCTGCATGGTCCGGGGTTCCGGTGAGGTGAGAGCGCGTGCTCCCTTGACTGTGATTCGTGGCGTCGACTAGAAAGAGTCCGCATCGTCTCTGGAACCGGGCCACGAGCTCCGAACCATGCAGGTAAGCCAGGAGCTCCAGCGTGTCAGGTGACAGAGACACAGGTGAAGTAGCAGTAGCAGTAGTAGTAGTAGTAGTAGTAGTAATAGTAGTAGTAGGAGCGTGCTGCTGTGTTCCCTGAGCAGGTGAGGCAAAGAAAGGTGATGTGTGTGCCCGGTCCGGGATGGGACTGAGCTCCAGACAGGTGCGGCTGCTGTGCGCGACAGGTGTGCGCAGAGGGGCCGGGCTTGGAGGGAGTTGAACTGGTTGTACTGGGGAGTCTGACCTTTGGATTGGGATTGTTCAGCAAGCACAGCAACGATTTCTCACCTTTCCGTGAGAAAGAATGGGTTTGGGTGTGCTGGTTAAATAAAGGCATATGACATGTTTTTTTTCTTTTCTAAATGTACCTGCTCGTGAATAAAAAGGTTGATTGTTGAAGTGTGACTGTGAGGAACAATCATAGGTCTATTTATTCTGTAGTTAAGAGCCCCTCATGTTCTACGGAAGCCCCAAGCAGGCAAACATTTTATTTTACTCCATTTTCCTGTGATAACTTTATTTCTGTTATTTTCTTTAATTCAAATATCTTTTATTGAGCAAGTAAATCGGACATACATTCAACAATACATTCCAGACTCGTTTTTATAGTTATTACAATTGTGCATGTAACCCTGATGTTATTTGAAGCACAGATATATTGATAGGCACAGAGGTAATATTTAGATAAGGTAGTTAAGAAATAAAGTGCAATAACATGCAATGTAAAGAACAGAGAAACAAACAGAGTACAAATAATACTAAAATAAGAAATAAAAAACCCACCCACCCAACCTTTACCCCCCACAACCCTTAGAGACATTCACTCTTCAACCATCTCAATTGTTGTACAGTGTGTGCTCGGACGAGGACTGTTGTATTCGGCCAGCAGAACTTCAGAACATATCTTATCCTTTCCAAATGGAGAGTGTTAGTTAGATTCTCTAACCACATTTTAGAGGTAGGAACAGTTGCGCTTTTCCACAAAGTAAGAACTAATTTTTTTGCCGTTATAAGACAATAAGAGAGAAAGTACCGCTGTGTTGCAATTAGTTCTCTAAAGGTCAGAGATGTTCCAAGAATGATGAGCAGAGGCTCTGGTTTAATTGAAGTATTCATGACCTCAGACATAATTTTGCAGATATCAATCCAGAAAGATTTAATCCTTGGACATAAAGCAAAACTATGAAGAAGAGTTGCCACAGAAGACTGGCATCTATCACATTTAGGCGATATCTCCGGGTATATTTTGTGTAGTTTTTCTTTCGAGTAGTGGAGCCTGTGTATAATTTTAAATTGGATTTCTGTTATTTTCTTGATCTCGACGTATTTATCTTCTCGTTTAGGGATATCAACGCTGCTTTTCTGATAACAAGTTCATTTCTTGTGCTAGCTTGCAGTGTAGGTACAAACAGTAAACGTACACACTTTCTCCTGCAGTGAGTGTGAGCTTCTGCGGGGGAGGGGCCCAGTTTGAATGTTGTCTTTTGATGTCTTTTCTCTTTACAAACATTTCTACAGACTCCATCTTTAAAATCTTCAAAAGCGTACGTTTAAAATCCCTCACATAAAGATCGAGTTATTATGTGAAAGAAAAAGCTGAAACCAGCTGCGGCCACACACAGGTGATGTAACTTTATGAAACATGTGACAACAACGACAATGATGCGTCTTGTTTTCCTCTTCCAGTGACTTAACTCTTCTAAACTAGTGATCTAATCGGTCCTACATGATCGCTCGCTGACAATTTAACAACGTCCACTTCACTGTAATCTTCAAAACAAAATCTTCTGAGCATCAGTTTGGAAACGTTTCACATCATATGACCCGTTTTGTTATCTCAGTGAAATCTCTAAAAACAAGCAGCAACGGACCCTGCGGTTCATTTTTCTAAAGGTCATGCACAACTTGGAGCAGATATTCTTGCTGAACTGGTCTCATCTGGTGAGTTTTTACGACAGGTATTAAACAGCATAAAGCAGCTTTTAGTCCTGGAATCATAATCATTTTATTGTCTGAGGTTCTACAAACAGCAAACCTGCACAGTGACATGTCTGTGTGTTTTTTGTGGCACAATGCTGAGTGGCCTGGAGCGTCCACCCCCTCATGACCCTGTTATGATGAGCTCCTGTGAGAAACTTCGGGCTTGTGCTTATTTTGGAAAAACCCTTTAGACAAAGCAGAGCTTCTTATCTGTACGTGATGTTTTTCATGCTTTCTTTTCAACAGTCCAATGTATCACTCTTTGTTGTTTCTGCAGAGTGCTGTCAATCGCTTATGTTGTTTCCACATCTGCACTCCTGAAAACTTCAGGAGGACTGCTCCTGAAATGTAGACATGTAGTTGTGAACCTTTGGCTAACTTACCGTCTCCAACGCTCTCCAAACACTGTTAACCAAAAGGCACGGACCCAAACCGCTACACCTTCACACATAACACTCAACCCGAAAAAAAACTTCAGGAGCTTTTTAGGAGTACCATAAGTCCCATTGCTTCCGGCATTGATCTTAAGCATTAAAGGGGACATATTCTGAAAAATCCTGTTCTACAGTGTTTCTGAACATTTATTTGGGTAACCTGAGTGTCTACTGACCCACAATATGTGAAATAAACCCATCCAGTCCTTTGTTTGTGCTCTGTGTAAGTCTTACAACACAGAGAAAAATGCTCTGTTTCAAATGTGCTCTCCTTGTGATGTCACAGTGGGATTCTTGTTAAAAAAAAATCCCCTCCCCTCCCCTGGTATCTCCACCCCCAGCCTAGAGCAAAACTTTTGTGCAGGTCTGTCATTTTTATTCTCAATACAGAGGAGTGAAGTCTACCTGGAAAACTCAGGGGGGGGGGGGGGGGCTCATTGCATTTAAAGAGACACACACACCAAAATGGAGCGTTCTAAGAGAGCTGGTTTATACAGGGTCACAAATCTCATCTGGTGCTTGATTCATGTTATATTTTGACCAAAGCACAGCACAGATGTTTCATTTAGACCACAGGGGACTGTTTGAAAAGGTGCAAAAGGGGGATAATATGTCCTCTTTAAAAATAACAACTCGTCAATATGTATGTGGATGCGCTTTTTAACTTTTTTAATTCATAAAGAAACATAGATATGAATTTCAGTCTGTTTCAGAACTTGCTCATAGGAGCTTTAAAGCCACTTCCCTTTATCCCTATTACACAGTGATGTGGTGAGCTGTCAGCCTCCTGACGAATATGTAAAGTAAGACAATCCAGGCGTTTCCTTTATTGGAGCTTTATAGCCTGCACACTGTGTGAGTTTAGCTGCTCGTTGTTACAGGAAACAGTGATTGACGCCACTTGACCAAATTAGCGCATCCTGTGGTCTGACAGGGTCCATACGTAAGAGGGATCGAGCATGACTGTCAAGATTATCCCACAGGGCCAACACACACACACACACACACACACACACACACACACACACACACACACACACACACACACACACACACACACACACACACACACACACACACACACACACACACAATCTCTCTTCACCGGGACATTAAGGCGTCCTCTCTCTCTCTCTCTCTCTCTCTCTCTCGCTCTCTCTCTCTGGGTTGTGGGATGTTCAGATGAGCTCGCGCACTGGAGTCACCACCATTACATCATCTATTCCCACACAACCGAGGCACCAGATAATTATTTTCTTGTAACCGGGATCCCGATCGTTTGGCCCGAGCAGCAGACAGATAGACGCTCTGCATAACGGACGCGGAGGGGATTATAAAACAACAACAACAACAACAACAACAACAACAACACAACCATGTCTGGCGGGGTGATGGCGTTTCAATGAGCGCGCGGGAGAGGAGGGGGGAGAGGAGGATAGACGTGCACCGCCATCAGCATCTGTGTGCCAGCTCCCTTTGTGTTCACCGGAGGATGTGAATGGCGAAAGATGACATGGCAGAGGTAGATTTGGCATCAAACGGAGCGGAACCCCCCGGCGAGGCCTCTTCGGTGTTCCCCTACGAGGAGTACGAATGCAAAATCTGCTACAATTATTTCGACCTAGACCGCCGGGCTCCTAAGATCCTCGAGTGCCTGCACACGTTTTGTGAGGAGTGTCTGAACACGCTGCACCTCCGGGAGGAGCGGCCATGGCGCATCAGCTGCCCCGTCTGCCGCCATCGGACTCCGGTGCCGGATTATCGGATACAAAACCTGCCCAACAACACAAAGGTGACGGAGGATTTTCCGCTCTACATCGACTCGGATCCTCTGCCTCAGGATGCTTTACCTCCGTACCCTCCCCCGCTGCACCCAGCCCTCGTCGCCCTCCGCCGGGAGGAGGCGTCGGGGACGTCCAGCGCCAGCCAGGCGACCCCGTCCACCACAGTGTCCACGGCCACGACCCTCTCCCAGGACTCTGTGCGCTACGACAGCTGTCAGAGCTGCAAGAGAGTGGCTCTGACCACCGGCTGCGTGTGCGTGATCTTCTCCTTCCTGTCCATGCTGGTGCTGCTGTTCATGGGCCTGATCTTTGTGCACAGTCACAGCATCCCCCCCTCGCCGGCGGGACCCATTTGCTTGTCGGTAGCCAGCATCCTGGCCATGTTCTCGGTGGTCGTCACATGGCTCATCTGCTGGCTCAAATACAGACCGGACCATGAGACAGGACGCTCCTCCGCCACCAGCAACTCCCGGAGAAACGCCTGACAGGCTGCCGGCTGCAGTGATGGAGATGTGTGATCACATTGGCAGGATAATACTGACACCTGAAACTCCTGCTCCCTTTACTTTTTCTAGGAACAAATCTCGTCCAAAATGGCCTTTTTATCAGTATAGCAAACACCCAAAGGCCTTCATGTTGTTTGGAGCAATAGGCCGACATGATCCTTGAGAATCTTTTCCTTAACTTGTGCACTTGAATCCACAGTAGGCCCAGTTGACCGGGTAGGCTATCGTGATGGGTGAACTGGTGTAAGACTTGGACTTGGTGTTGGTCTGAGCTGAGGTTGGTGTGATGAAGACTGAATGTGAAGTGCTTATTTCCAGGGTTTGATATCCTCCCCATGACACCCTGATAAATGATATGCATATCCCACAATGCCACTCACTGTATGATAACGGTCCATGATGATTCACTCTTATATCTCAACATAGCACTGTTGTATTGTGAAGATATTCTCTGGGTATTGAAGGGATGGATTCTGGTTTATAAGGAGGCATTTAGTGTATTTGAGAAGCCTTGAAAGGTATAATTCTGCTACAAAGAAGTCGTACAAAACAATCCAAACTGTAAATAATCCACGGGGAAGTTGTGAGTGCTTCTTCTGGATTGGTGAAATCTAATCCTTGTGCTCTAATTCCTCCTCCAGGATGGCACTGCTTCCTTTCTCAACATGAAAGCTGCACCTTTTCCAGGAATCAAAGAGATAGTTGGGATTTTGATCCTGTTTTTATTTTGTTTTGTGGCTACTTCTGTGCATGTGAGGCTCAAGAAAGGTCAAAGCTTTGTGTTTTTACCTTTTTTACAGAGGGGGCATGGTGTTTTCTGACACGTAAGCCTCGTCTTGTTGAAGCAAGACTTCCCGGCATGGGCCTCCTGCAGACACACAGACGGCATCCAGCCGAAGTGTCGGCAGGGTGTTCCTCTCCCTGTCACATCATTCACACGTCAGAAGTTAAAAACAGGGTTTCCCATCAGCTGGAGCTGCCTCTCATCCCACGTTAGCACCTTTTTTTATTCACCATAAATGTGGGTCATTAGATCAGGCTTTTAAAAGAGGTCAGAGTAGATATCAGTGATGAAGACGTGTGTGTTAAACAGGTCTAATCCAGGCTAAAAGCCAACATCAGCTGCTGCCATGTTGCAGGTTTATTCTTCTTTTAGCCACACAGGATATCTGTTTCAACGTTTCAGAGGATGTATTTGGTGTCGTCAGGGATTGTCAGGAGTCATAATGACCTCTGGAAGCTTAAAGAGCCCCCCCCCCCCCCCCCCCCCCCCCGAGCTGTGTGGCTGAAAACACCAAGAGGCATATAAACCTGCAGTACACAAGCCGAGGACGTTTGTGTGCAGCCCTGCACTAACAAAATGCAAAAACAAACATTCCCTCAAACTTTAAACTGTAAAGAATTTGGTTCACATGAGATTTCCCCTCAGTAATAAACTGTCTGCAGAAACATCGAACAAAATAAGAAACCCAGTCGGTGAAATCGGCTTTTCTGTGATGTGTTACCGTGGCTACAATCTATACAAGTATTTATTTGCAACTCTTATGATCAAAAACAAAACCTTATGTGTGGTGAAAGTGAGTCTGGTACCGGTAAATGTGTGACGAACCTTGAAGCATGTGCACTCGGGCTCTCTGACCTTTTGTCAGCATTTCAGTAAAGATGTGGAGGATGCTTCGGACACCTGACGTGGTTTAGGCACTTATTCCTCTCTTGCACACTTTGCAGTGTCCCCACCTCGCTGCACAAGACTAAAGCAAAAACATAGTCTCTAACCCTCCTCCTCCTCGTCTTTCTGCCTCTCATGCTTGCTTCAATCATCCTGCTTAACCTTTCCCCACCCGTAAGATGATGCACTTTCACCCTCTTTTTTGACACGAGTAATGGGGTCTACCTTCGACGTTTGTGAGCATATTGTATTTATTTCAGAGGACCTAGAAGATGTTGTTTGTTTTGATGAGAATCTGTGGTTGTTGTTGAAGTACCAAATGTATTTGCACAGAGAAATGTTCTTTATGTGCTGTTTTACAAACATAAACACATTTCAGTAATAAAGGAAACATGACTACCCATTGCATCGTGATTTATCTTTTAGTTTATTTATTTATCTATCAGGGACACGAGCCATGAACGTGGCTTCCTTTCTAAGATAAAAGTAGCTGCCATGCATGCAGGTTTCTACAACTGAAAGTAAAGAGAGGCTAACAGGTGCTTGATTAGCACGTCACCCAGGTAAGGTTTCATCACGTCAAACAGCTGAGGTGTTTAAGGTTCAGCAGTATCTCTGGGCAGGTGATGGCAGGAAACATCACCTTGACAGCAAATGAGAAGATTCACCTCTTAACATGGGGAGGCTGTCGCTCAGTTGAGAGTCATCGTCTCTCACCGGAGGGTCATGGGTTCAATGCCCAGCTCCTGCAGCCACATGTCCGATGTGTCCTTTGGCAAGACACTTTACCCTGGATTGCTCCTGCTGCTTCCTCAGCGGTGTGTGAATGTGAATGGATGAATGAATGGATGAGTTAATACTGATGGACTCTTTACACAGCAGCCTCTACCATCAGTGTGTGAATGTGGACGTGTGACCTGCAGTGTAAAAACTCTTTAACTGGTCAGACGATTAGAAACGAACCAAACAAGCTCAAGTCCATTTACCTCTCACAAGAGGGATACTTCTCCCGCATGGCTTCATCAGGTCTGTGATACAAGACAATGCAATGGTGTGTTTTTCAACAGCTGCACTCAGTCCAATCAGCAGAAAGCTGAGTTTCCAGATATGGTCATGTTTCCATGCCAGAATATTCTTGTATACAATTTAAATCATCAAATATTACATGTCACATTGTGTTGATATTCTGCAGACCAACACATCCTTAAAGATAACTGTCTATCCTTAAATCAAGGGGAAGGTGAGGGAAGGTAGTTTGATAATAATCCTAATCTGATCCCTCCATTAGCAAACACGAGGAGAGCAAAGTATAAGGAACACCTTTAAATATTCACTCACAGAAGTATTATTGACACACATCATTCCCTGCTGTGCATCAAACACTCCCCCTTCTGGAGGATCAAGGACGCTACATGCATAAACAAAATAAATAAATCCATTAAAAACACCCACCTCTCTTCACTTGTCATGCTGCTCTGTTTGTGTAAACTTCTCGTGGCTTGTACTTGATTCAAAGTAAATATATTTTCCTTCATGGTTTGGAGGACGATGTCTTGTACATCCTGTGAGTTTAACATCTTCATTCAAAGCTCTCCTTTTATAAAATGGTGTAAATTAAACCATTCAGAGACCAGATTGTCCCCCCCCCTTTTTTATTTTTATAGGGAAAACAGATCAAACCAATCAGCATCTCATTTCGTGTTACCATGGTAACCGGACAGATAAAGGCGTCTTTTCATGTAATAACCAGAGAAATTTCACACAGTGTAACTTATTAAAGTTTTTTTTTTACAGTCAACATGAACGAGCTCTGTTTAATATTCTCAGCGCCGTATAATCAGTTCTCTGTTCACTGATTGGTCAGCTCGCTGCACCAACACACACTCACGCCTGTTGTGTGTGAGCCTATAGCTGCAGGGCCTATCTCTCCGTCAGATCACTGATGATGATGATGATGATGATGATGATTATGACTGTGTGCTTCCCAATGAGCCATGACAACAAACAGAACCAGACGACATGTTTCTCCACGCTGGGCTCACGTCTTTAAAAACCCATCGGTCGGTAAATATTGAAAATGTGTGTAGGTAAATATTGAAACTGTGTAAAATTGAAACTGTGTGTAGGAGCTCTTTTAACGTTTGAACCAGGAACGTCCATCCCCTGTTCTCGCGGGATGTAGCGTGATGTTGTCAGTGAGTCCACAGGAAGAATAAATACACTATAGGCCTAATTGAATACTTTAGGATATATTTTCTTAGTTTTGAATCTCCACGTTTCACACGAACACAATGATAGATTCACAAATAGCCAACTTTTAATTACAACATTAAAACCACAGCTAACATGCGATTAGGCTAAAACATATTACAGATGAAATAGTGGCCAGTCAACTCCTTCAAGTATCTATTTTTTAATCATTCCAACAGCTATGTATCTAACCCCGGTGCACACGCACGTCTGTATACAAACTCGCTGCATCAGGGCAATATTCAATCACAGCAGCACTTTAAAGTTACAGGCTGCAGGGCAAATGTGCAATTTACACCAATAGGCCTATAATCATGTGCAGTACTGCAGCACTTTACACTTTTATACTCCTACTCTTCACCTCCCATATCAGACACTTTTACTCTGAAGGTCCCTTTATCTTTGTATGTTTTGAACATCATCGCACTTCCACTTTTTATACTCGTATATCAATCTTTATTTGTTATCTCAGGACACTTCACAAAGAGCAGGTTAAAGACCTTACTCAAAGACCCAGCGTTAATCCATCATGAGCACTTGGCAACATTTAGCAAAGTAACAGTGGAGGGAAAAAAACTTCCTTTGAGGAGGCAGAAACCTCGAGCAGAACCAGACTCATGATGAACAGCCATCTGCCCAAACTGTGATAGAGGGTAAGGTGCAAGAAGAAGGATAGTGACAAACAGAGGGGAGAGCGGGGGTCCATAGCAGCAGGCTGTCCTTACCAACTAGCCCGAGGAATTTACGAGCGCTCCCAGGAAAAGATGTGGTTAAACTGAGATTTACATATAGTGACATGCAGTGCTATGATGCACAGAGAGAGAGAGAGTTCGATCCCCAGCTCCTGCAGCCACATGTTCGATGTTTCCTTGGGCAAGACACTTAATCCCAAGTTGTTATCAGCCGCGTCTGAACTTCTAATGGTCTCACTCCACAGCAGCCTCTACCATCAGTGTGTGAATGTGTCGGTGTGACCTGAGGGGTAAAATCAGTTTGAGTAGTCAGAAGACTAGAAAATAAATAAACAAGCTCAAGTCCATTACCATTTATTTGTTATATGTGTTTCTGTCTGCTAATGTACAGTTTATGTGGTTGTCTGGTCATTACTTGTTGTAGTTTTATGTAAATTTGTGAACGTGTGAACCACCAACCTGCAGCTGGACTACAGGTGGAAATAAATCTGTGGCAACAATCTGGTACATTTACATGTTAATGTTCATTAATGTGCATTGGCCCTATTTAAAAAATATATAAATGTTGCTTAATAATCTGACAAGTTTGCAGGGTAGGCTTCTGTTGTTTTTTGTTTTAAGTTAATGCAAATGAGTTTTATTTAATAAATCATTCAATGATTTTACAGGTGACAGACTCGATGCAAATAATAAATTGACATCCACATAGAAACATGAGCACGCATCAACAGTAACCAAAGGACCTTAGCAGCAAAGTACCAAGGCCGGATTCGAACCCAAGGCCGCTGGAAAGGAAGACAACAGCCTCTGTGGCGCGTGACATAACCACTATAGGCTAATTCTTCTTCTTCAGATGTTGATAATCACTGCATATTGAAATACACCCTATGGTCTTTTTTCATGACAATCGTTTAAGGTAAGAAAGAGTGACACACGCCCCATTTTAACCAATCAGAATCCAGCAGCCTCTGAGGGACACTGATGGAGCAGAAAAACGGAAAACTAAAGCTACCTGCCTCCTCGTTATATAGAAACATGACTAAAAAGAAAAGAGCACCGGGAAACCGGAACATGACCGAGCTCCAAGGTCACAGAAGGTCACAGAAGGCCACGTGGGCATCGTGCGCGCGCACACACAAAGTGTAGATTTAATATATGAAGGAGGAATTAAAGTGAAGTGACCAAATGTCTTCTTGGTCTTAAGTTTGATTTTTGTTTTTTCATCGTAAAGTCCAAGAATTTAAGAAATGCTGCAGGAGGGGGGTCCCAGCCTGAGGTTCTTGCTTTAGGCCTGTATGGGGGTCCGGAACTCCCTGGCCTATATCATTAATATGTAGAGTAAATAAGCATATTACGTCACTTCTTACCCAGTGGTCTTTAAATAATAACGAAACATCCGCTAAATATGAGAATAAATATTTTTAAAATACCGGATTAAACGATGACGTCATCCGTAGTGATCTCTCTCTCTTCGGCCTAATTGATATCACTCCTCGTGCTCTGTATAAATTATGCCCATAGTAATAGTGTGAAATGGAAACGTAATTGATTGTGCAGATTTATATCATACGTGTTTGTGAACGAGCACGAGGACTCATTTATTTCTCATCAAGCGACATTTGGGATTTTTGGATTTCATCCTCCGGTAATGGATTGGACACGGAGATTCAGTGTCGCTTTAAAGGAAGGAGCGAGGTATGCATCAGGACTCTGTTTCCCATTTGACCTCTCTTCGTTTCTCCTTTTTTTCCTCCTCTCTCTCTCTGTAATATCCAGTTTCAAAAAAGATCAACGACATTACGACATGGTCACGTTTGTCCGCGTGAAGACGGATCGGTTTTTATTTCCCTTTGAGGAATAAGTCAGCAAAAGAAAACACAAGTTAACTATCTGATAATAGTTCATCCTTACATGTTTCCCAACATGCAATAAAGTACATGCCCTTTGTGTTAACTCTGTTCGTGTAATGTCCGTGATCAGGACTCAAAGAATCAACAACCACAGCGCGTCATTACGTCATCTGTTTTTATGACAAATGTCAAATCAGTGAAAAACAAAGGTACGTTTCCCGCCTCGTGAGCAGATGCATTCAGAGTCATGATAGGCCAGTCATCCTCCTGAAGGGAGTCTTCTCTAGCAGCTCAAAGACCCCCTGTGACCTCTGCTTATTTTAAACACAGCGGCCACGCATTGTCCGCGAGCGTTTTTGACGGCAGATTCAACATTTGAAGTGTGTTTTTTTCTCTTCTTCTTCTTCTTGCAAAGCCGCTAAAAGAACTGAATGTTAATTGAAACCTACTTTGCCTGTGGGACATCTCTCTTCCCGTGCGTAAATTAAGGTGAATAGCATGGGGGGACTCCGGTGGGGGGCCCCTGTTGGGTCCTCGTTATTGCTCCGTAGTCCATAGGTGAGTGGGTTAAGACATAAAAGAGCCGATCAGGTGCCTTGTGTGTGCGCGCGCGCGTGTGTGCTTAATAAAGATTTATGAGTAAAAGCTGCTGCCACCTGATGGGGGTGAAGAAGGGTCAGCAGAGCGGCTCTTCTCCTTGTGTCCAAAACAAGAATTTACTTTCATTTGGATTCAGCCGAATATCATTTCTTAAATTTCTTCTTACGTGATGCTGTGACGGAGAGGGCGAAGCAGCCTTTCTCCGGATGCTGGACAGAGAAGTTAAACGAGCTTTTGTCTGATTTCAAAGCTCAGGAGCGGAACCTTTGCTTCGGTGATTGATGAGGGACTAAAGGATGCTGTGACCCTCGATACTCACCGCCTGATAGAAGAGGAAGAGGGCCACAAGACGTCTCGCATTTAGATTTTTTTTCTATGACAATAATGATAATTAGACATTTAGAAAAACTTTAAAAAAAATACTCGGCTTTCAGTCCTGGACCTAGACCGGCTTTACGGCCGCCCTGGCGTCGCCTCCTGCTGTGGCGTACGTCCCCCTTCAGACTGTTCTCGGCTGGCTGGTGCTCAGTCTGAAACCCGCAATAAATTCCTGGAGGTGCACACACTTTAGCGCCATTTGTGTAATTTAATAAGGTCATGGGGTGGAAACAAATTAGGGCGTCGTGTGTGATAGCAGACACTTAAGTTTTGGAGGATTTTTACGCACAGAATGATGACCACATTTGGAAATACAGTTTTTTTGTCTAATCAATTCTGCGTAAAATTCTGCAAAGGTATCCAAAGTTTCAGTTTCACCTCATGAGGCGTTAGGCTGCTGACTTGTTGAGTGAAGCAGGTTTAAACTTGTCATTATTACATCTGAAGGCTGAGACGCTGCGCAATGTAAAGCCGGAGAGAAACTTATGTAGCCTACATGTGAAAATATTAGTGTGGAAATAAATATGAGGAGCTCGGCAGTCGTCACTAATTGTGATGGCAAAAACGTAGCTGACTGTTTTGGTGTCAAATGATTGATCCGCAGAAGTAGGCATGTATCAATTAAGTCAATATAATGTAAGAAAATAATTTATGTGCAGTGCATTTCAGAGGCCAGGTGTTATGTCGAGTATTGCACGTACCTCGCAGGACGGTGCAAAAATATGGCAGACAACATTTCCACACTGCCGTAATTAAATGAACTCGACAGACACTTTAAAGTAAAACACTGTTTGCAGCTCATGTTTTCACAGACTGATGGAAAAGCGCCTTCTATCGAGTCTACAAAACAACAAGGTAACTTTAAAGTTCACAGACTAGCAGGGATGCATTTCTCGGCAGAACACCGGCAATAATTAGAGGTCACTCCAAATATGACGTTTTTCTTTTTATTGTGAGATTAGTTGTTTTTATAAATTATTTTGAGGTAATAATGAATTGTGAGACTGAGAATGTATAGTTGTTTTATTTTCCTACATGATAAATAAGTCACGTGTCTCATGAACATGTTGACGTTTTAGTCGAACATAAAAATCAAGAAACTGTTTAGATGCTTGTGTGAGGCAGTAAAAAATAATATATAATGATCGTACAAGGACCCATAGACTGTGACACACACACACACACACACACACACACACACTACAGTAAACGCAGTGTCTCCGTCGTAACTCTTGTTTTTGTGAATCGACGCCCCTGTCTCGAGCTGTGACAGACAGAATCTCTGATAGGTGGAAAAGTTTTGCAGACTCGGCCAATCCCCGCACTCATCTGAGTACCGGGTGTACCAACTCGACCAATCAAAGCTGGGAACGCTGACAGGGCGAGAGAGGAGCTCGGCTACTTTTGACGGTCTCCTCTCACTTTGAACCGGTGTCAACAAACAACAACAACAATTATCTCGACCTATAAGCTACGCCGCCTCAGCAGCCAGATATTCAAGAGCGAATTAAACCGAGGAGACGGATACATCCACATTTTTTTTTAACTCCTAAAGTCCACTTTTCTTCTTGTTCTTCCCGTCAAATTTGCCTCCTCAGAGGTTTACGGCTGTCCCGGGACACTGGGGCTTGGCTGTACCCAGAACGCAGCTTACCTAACCGAAGATATTTTCCTTGGAGCTCCGCAACAGGCAGAATAAAGTGACTTCATCGGTGTGTGTGTGTGTGTGTGTGTGTGCAAACCTCGGTGACAAAGCTGCAGCCTCCGCGTTATAGGAGGAGGTAGTCTGCAGTCTCTGGGGTTGGTGGTGGTGGAGGTATGACTGCGTTGGCGGGGTCAATACCCAGGATGATGCGACCCACGCTGGCTCAGAACTACCCCCGCACTGGCTTCCCTCTGGAAGGTACAGCATCACATCACCAACACGGAGGTCACAGCCACGGAGCTTTGTGGGAGACGTTTGGATGTCAGTGCTACTTAGTCAAAAACATTTACTGTTGTTTTGATGTCGTCAAAGACTTTTTAATCCACATTGTGCCAAACCCGGACTAAAAAAAAAACAGCGTTTAAAGGTTTAAAATGTAGGATTAGATGATAGGCTACTTTTTAATATAGCTGCTAACTTTTATGTACTTGGTAAACTTTGTTAACCCTGTTCCCCCCCCCACAATTTTTTTTATCATAGGCCTAATTGTACCATATTTTAGCATGCTTGTTTATTTACTTTTTAATAATGGGATACATTAGGCTTCAACTGGAAGATTTAAACACCCTTAAACTTTAAATTAGGTGGCTATATGCATTAAAAATTGAAAAGTAAAAGATGCTATTATTAGCTGTTTTTGAAGAAAGTTTGCTGACAACTTTATTATTGAATAGTTGGTTGCATTTGTGGTCATTTCAAACTTAGTTTCCATCATGTTTTTTGTGCAGCCTGTAACGTTATATTGACTCGTTCCTGTCGTATTCTAATTCAATGTAGTGTCCACCCCGTTGGGTCAAGGCCGGGTGAACCAGCTCGGAGGAGTTTTCATAAATGGTAGACCTTTGCCCAACCACATCCGACATAAAATCGTGGAGATGGCCCATCACGGCATCAGGCCGTGCGTCATCTCCCGGCAGCTCCGGGTCTCCCACGGCTGCGTGTCCAAGATCCTGTGCCGGTACCAGGAGACGGGCTCCATCAGACCCGGGGCCATCGGGGGCAGCAAACCCAAGGTAAGGACCTGAGACAGGAGATCACATAACTAGTTTTTCTGTAAATGTTGTGTTGATGGTCAGAGCGCATGGAATAATCAGTGTGACTTCTCTGACCCCTGAAGCAGGGGGCCACGCCGGACGTAGAGAAGAGAATAGAAGAATACAAGCGGGAAAACCCGGGTATGTTTAGCTGGGAGATTCGAGATAAATTACTGAAGGATGGGATTTGTGACCGCAACAACGTCCCTACAGGTAAAAAGGGCAGAAATTAACCAAGTCGTTATTAATAATATTAGGCAATAAATACATTTTATAGTCTTTATTTGTTCCACGTCACATCATCATTTAACTATTTTCAACTTTAACAACATCACTTATTTATTTAACCCTCAGGCATCAGTTTAATTTAATACCCTCTTAAGTCATTAAGGACAAAAATGTCCAAAACATAGAACAGATTCATATTATTTTCTGCCTTTTTTGCTGCAGAAATCTCTTCAACTTCAGCCCTGCTCAAAGCAACCAAAAATTCAATCATTTTGAGGATTTTAACCCTTTAAATGCCAGTTTGATTACATAATTTTATTTTTTATTTTTTTTAAATATCCTCAAAATAATTGAATGTTTGGTAGTTTTGAGCAGGGCTGAAGTTGTTTGTGAGATTTATGCAGAAAAAAGGCAGAAAAAAATATCAATCCGTTCTATTTTTATAGCAGTTTTCTTGGAAGTGGACATTTTTGTCCTTAATGATTTAAGAGGGTAGTAAAAAAAATGTTCACAGTGTTCTATTGATCGATTAGAAAAAATTAAATTTGCATTCCAAAATTTTAGTCAAGAGAAACTTTCTTTCTTTCACAAAACATTGGGCCATATGCACTAACACAGCCAAATGAAGCCAGATGAAGAGGAAACGTTTACCCAAATGAAGAAAAATGATGCATGAGGGTTAAGATGAATTATTTAATTTCCTCTGATTCACTGCAGCTCCGAAACACTTTCTGAGTAGTTTAACTTTTACATTTACATTTTAGTTACCCCCTCCTTTTTTCCCCCTGAAGTATTATCACATATTATATTTTCTTGTGCACAGTGAGCTCCATCAGTCGCATCATGCGGAGTAAGTTTGGGGGCAAAGGCGACGAAGAAGACGACGAAGATGAGATCGAGAAGAAAGAGTTGGAGGAGTGTGACCGGAGGGCCAAACACAGCATCGAGGGCATCTTAGGGGACAGATGTGAGTACACACTGAAGCTCTCACTGAGGCACATAGGCTAAGAGTGGAAAAAAAGAGTCTGCATTCTGGCTGTTGTGTTTTTATATATTTGTGATCGCACACACAGAGGAAGCATGCTGCATCGGATAGACTCACTGTGAAGCCATGATGGAGGGATTTCACGTCTTATTCTGGTCTATATTTATTCCAGAATGGAAGTTATGTTGTGGTGAAAAGTTAGCGGGCTTTATTCTCCATCCAGGATTCTTATAGATAACTGATTCCATCGCTGCAGGTTACTCGTGCAGAAATCATTTTCATCACATCCAACCTGTTGAGTGCTTGAGTCAGGGTGCAATGTGCTTGATGTATTATCGGTATTTAGGCTTCAGGTGAAGTTTGAACATGCTGTAAAGTTGTTGGCTGGGGGAGTGGGGGTATATGGGGGGTGGGGGGGAGGAGATGTAGAGTGAGTTTCCTCCTTTCTTAGGAATTCTTTATCGACCATATCTCTCCGGCTAATGATTTTCCCATGAGGCCATAATACCGTAAATCAAACAGCAGGTGATGGCTCCGTGCGGGAAAGGACTGTGGGTGTGTGTGAAGAGAGAAAGAGGGAGAGTGTGTGTGTGTGTGTGTGTGTGTCGTGGATGAATAGCCACTTTACAGTAAGTGTGCATTATTCTAAAAAAAAAGTCAACTTGTGGACTATGAGTAGCCGATAGCGGACACGCGCGTACAGCAGGATCATTTCCTCTTCGTCACTTTAAAGTCTGAATGCTTTATAAATTATGGAAACATAATTCACATTCCGCTCAGCTATAGTGCTCGGAAGAGTCTTTATTTATTTATTTAATAGGCTGCAACAAATGGGTTGGATGAGGCCCGTCGTGTTTCAAACACAATGAACACATTAAAGAAATTCAGGAAGTTGTTTTTAACGTGCACGTGCTGTTTCTTAAAACGAGATAAATTTCCTGACATTAAATCTACTGTTCCTCCAGAGAGAGTGTTTCCCTCCTCTCTCACTAATTAATCCTTTTTAGGATGGATTTAATTTTACAGTGTAGGCCCTTTAATACTTCTCTGTTAAAGTGGAATATGTTCAAAGTGAAGGAATAAAATATGACTCCTGCAGGAATCCTAATTTGAGTTTTCAGTTTGTCTTCATTAATGAGTCTCTACTCTCCTCCTCCTGCTCGCTCTGCTATTTATTTTATTTGGCACTTTAAACCTGACTTAATGTTTTAACTGTGTGTGCCTGTCTGATAAGGGTCATTACTATATCCGGCCCATTTCAGCACGAGCGCTTTTTATGTAAAAAAAACGTCACAATGTTCATGATCTGAGTATTTGATCTTTTTAAAGTATGAGAAAAATATTATAGCTCAGCTCAGCATATTATCTATTCATTTTGGATAAATTCTCTGCACATGACAGAGGTCAATTTATTATTTATTTATTTGTATAGCGTGAATGAAGTGTCCACCTTGTTGCGTCACATTCACGTCTTTATTACGTATTTGTTTTGAATGATTATTAATTATCTCAGAGCTCAAATGTCCCTCACTTTACCCTGGAAAAGGATTTGTTATACTTGAAGGTAAAACTTACTTGAAGGAGCTTTAAAATGTTTTAATTGATAATTAATTGATTTATAAAAAAAGTGTCTTTGTTGTCCGCAGCGAGTTGAATTCTTAATTGTTCCCTAATTGAAGCTTTCAGTGCAGCTCGAGGGAAAACAGGGCCCGGCTAATTTCTGGGAAAACCACTAAGGTGAAGTACCTGTCCGAACTTTCTGTTTAACTTTTGCTTTCGTGACGATGCCTAAAATTAAAAACCGGCTTCCATGAGTCTGTTTGGGTCTCTTACATCCCCAGACCCAGAGACTAAACGACCCCCCCAATTACGAGTTGTTCAAATATGACTTTTGGAAAAGGTGAACATTTAACCCTCCGTGCCCCGGTTAGCGCGTCCTCCTTCAGCCCCACATCCTGGTGACACAGGGGAGGAGAGATAAAGGGGGCTCCGGTCCGAGGAGACAAAAAATGTCCCCCAGATGAGTTGATCAAACATTTGTTCAACGGTTTCCAACTCCCTACAAAGACACGCCTCGCGCGCACAACGGGACGCTCGCGGATGAACTTGATAGACAAAAGCGCGAGAGTCTATTTGGGGCTCACGCATGGGCTGCGCGCGGACAAAAGGGGCCAGCTTGGAAACAGCTTTGGCTGCCGCTAAAGAAGAAGAAGAAGAAGAAGAAGAAGGCAACCTGTTTATAATTCAGTCAGAGAGGGGAGAAAGGGGAGAGAAAAGCCCCGGATAAACACACTGTGAGGCCGCAATGAAGGATGAATTATTCAGGGAGAGCTCCGGCACGGTTTAGAGGGAAAATGGCCGTTTTCACCTACAAAATGTTTCCTTTTTGGGGTTTGGCTAAAGAAGCTCTCAGCCTTTCAAAGGGACAATTGAGGCCTCTGAAATCCACTCACGTAGCCTGTTGCATGCGTGCTCGCTCCCGGAGTGCACGCGGTTACACACGTGTACGCGCAACAAAAAAAAAAAAAAAGATGTTTAAATTTAAACTTTATTAATACATTTTGCGGATGTATTTTAAGTTTTTTCTCGACACCAGTGTACTCTGAATAACTTTCTTGTCGTCTTTGCGCTGTAAGCAGAATAAGTATATTTGAATGAATCATAATTGTCATAATATTCAGACTGTAATTTGAGTGTCGCTGTGCGCCCTGAAGGATGACGATCACGTCAGTAACTCATGATCTATGATTGGTTCTTTGATGGGCGGCCGCGATGCCCCCTTGAACATTAATAATGTCCTCTAAATGATGTCGATATTGTGCTATGTCACATTTAATGACGGAGGGAGTGTATTAAAGAGTGTTTGCGGGTGAATGGGGACCAATGTTCTCCCCGGAGAGACTCGGTCTGCATGGCCCGGAGCGGAGCCTCACAATGGGGGCCCCGGCCACCCGTCCTGCGCTGCGCACAGCTCCAAAAACTCAACCTAACCCCCCCTCTTCTTCTCCTTCTCCGCCACTTGCTCCCCAAATCTCTTCAAGCAGATTAAATCGACTCTTTTATTTCATCGCACTTTCATCTGGAGAGCAACACCGCCCCTCTCTCTCCTCTTGTTTCCTGCTCGTCCTCTGCGCGTCTCTCAGCCTGCGGCGCACAGCGCGCTTCAAATCTGCGCGCACAAAGGAGAGTCAGTGCTCATCCATGGCGTTTCTAACCGAGCTGTTTATTAACGTTTAACGGGAAAATCACCGAAATATGTTTATGTTTCACTTTTACACGCAGTTAAATCTGAAAACGAGCAGCTACGTTTGGATCTAAAAGTCCGTTTATTAAACTGCACACCAAACTTTGTTAAACTTTTAAACCAGGTCATAAAGCTCCAGCAACATCTGATAATTAACATCAACTTTAATTAACATCAACTTTATTATTTATTAATCATGGTTTAATTAAGTTAAAGGAGTTGTGCCAGAAAAACCTCTGCTCTGCTTTTGCTAAACTTTTAAACCTGAAGATTTGCACATTTGAAATTCACATTTTAAGTCCACATTTATTGTCAGCAGGTGAAATAAAATCAAACCCTAAAAACACATTTTAAGACATGTTTGTTCTGCAGACCAAATCTG
The DNA here is from genome assembly GCF_963930695.1 of Labrus bergylta. NCBI lineage: Eukaryota > Metazoa > Chordata > Actinopteri > Labriformes > Labridae > Labrus > Labrus bergylta. Next base: position 9,529,533 of record NC_089205.1, on the reverse strand, counting down.
TACACTCTGTTTTCCATGCACTTCCATGTTGGACACATTTATCTGCTGTTTTATCCAAAGGCGGCTCCGAGCATGAGGAGAGCAGAGGTATTTTTAAAAAAGCTTCAGGAAAATAATTGAGATATTTTCATAATTTAGATACATTTAAAAAAAATATGTAAATCAAACCACATTTCTTCCCCCCATCTTTAAAAAGTAAACAAGTTACCAGAGAAAGGAATCGATTCACAGAAGTATCCCCCCCCCCTTGGTGAAATATTTTTATATCTGGCCGTGGCTTTCACCCCGCAGGCCTGAGACTGGGATGTACCAAACACTCAGCATCACAGTCATTAACCCTGCAGACAAAGTTAATGATTAAAACATTCATGCTGCCCCGCCTCCTCCTCCCCCTCCTCCTCCTCCTCCTCCTCCTCCTCCTGCTTCACATTTTCACAGTGTATCTTTTGGAGTCCTCACTTCGTTAGGTGAAATTAGCCAGATAATACAGAGGAGCCTTGTTGAGGGCCGATACATTTCCATTTAGGCCAGCAGTGTGTACGCACGCACAAACGCACAAACACACACACACACACACACACACACACACACACACACACACACACACACACACACACACACACACACACACACACACACACACACACACACACACACACACACATTCCACTCTGCAATGCAAACAGTCAAAGGGATAACTTTATTTGGTGAAAGGGGATCCTGGAAAGGGCTAATTGAATAAGCCGGGGATCTTTGAAAAACCCCTACCATGGTGAGCGCAGTCATCATGTCATAATTAGGTTTATTGAGGCGCATTCCTTCAATCTGCCTCCATTCCCCCCGGGCTCTTTGTATCCGAGGCCCGGGCCAATGGCCGGGGGACAAAGGGGGAACCGTGAGCCAACAATACATGAAAGAGCCGTAAAGATTTAGCCTGCTTTGTCACAGAAACCGAGGAGGACTTTGTTTGTGTAAATAATGCGTGTGAATGGAGAACTTGGGACTCTCTCTCTCCGCCACTCGGGGTGAAGGACGGCGTGCTGCAAATGTGATATGTTGGCAAACACTGGATTAGTGCCAGAGGAGGAGAGGAGAGGAAACTAGGAGGTTAGAGGAGAAGAGGAAACTAGTAGAGGAAACGAGAGGAAAGGAAACTAGAGGACAGGAGGGGAAAGAAGAGGAGAGGAGAGAAAACGAGAGGAGAGGAGAGGAGAGAAGAAAAGAGGAGAGGAGAGAAAACGAGTAGGTTAGAGGAGAGGAGAGAAGAGAAGAGGATAGGAGAGGGGAGAAAACGAGTAGGTTAGAGGAGAGGAGAGAGAGGAGAGGAGAGGAAACTAAAGAGTGAGGAGATGAGAGGTGACAACAAGAGTTTAAAGGGGAATATAAAATGTTGTTCTCCAGTAAAAACAAAGTAAATCAAGTCTTGTTTTATGAATTGTAATTCTTCGTAATCTCTAACAATCTAACTTTCTCTAACTTTCCAAAGTTCACTAATCAGAAGGTGGACTTCCAGCAGCATGATATGTAAATATTTAGCTTCAACTCTCTCTTAATAGAACCATCTCTTTGATTTTATGCACCAAAAGATATGGACGTGGATTTGAGTTACTATCGTTGTGCGTTCTGTCCGTTTGACCACTTTGCGGTGCTTCCCCTCAACATGCGTGCATTGCAAACACCCTCCAGGTTCATTTCATCTCGCTGAGACACTTGAACCTGTCGCTGGTGGGCTCGGGCATTTAGTTGAAGATTTGGTTTCTGGTTTGTTTTTGTTGGTCAAAAAGTGGCATCAGTGTTAAATTAGGCTTTTGTCAGTTAAATAAAATACTCAAGAATCAAATAATGAAGAACATAATGCGCTGATGAGTTTGCATTAGAAGTATTTGTTCGCTTGTTGCTTTCCGAGTCGCTCATCGTTTCTGACAAACACTGAACCCAAATGCTCTCGATGGATCTTTTAATAGCTATTGGCTGTCACTGGCCCGAGCCAAGTGTCTGCTGAAGAGGACTCTGTGTGTCCGCTCAGAGAATGAATGTGTCACTCAGTGAGTCCCTGGGCACGAGGGCAAAGGGGGGCATGAGGGTCCAAGTGGCGAGCTCCAAATCACTCTCCTCTACCCCGGGGCTCTCTCTCTCTCCTCACCCAGCGCTCCTCCCTCTCTCCTGAGTTCTTTCTAATAAGCCCATGCATGATGACTATTCAAGCATGAAAACATAGTTATCTGCAAATGAATGGCTGCTCTATGCTTCATTAAAGCCTCTTTTTCCTTTCACACTCTTATTGTGACCCTCTGATATCAATTCAAAGGGCAATTAATGAATGCACACCAACTTTGAAGTCGGGGTGATTTCAGAGAGGGGAGGTGGGGTTGAGCGTGTGTGTGTGTGTGTGCAGGTTGGGAGGGGGCAGGGGGTATTTGGGGTTTTCCCCCTTCAAGACCCAGCCTTCACCCGTGATGGACTAGCCACATTGAGCCGAGAGCGAGCCCCAAAGACGGTTTGAAGGGAGTGAAAGAGTGAAAAGGCCCGGCGAAGGTCAAGTAGAATGGCTCGCCTTAGAATAAGGCCCCTCTTTATCTGCTGCAAGTATGCACTATAGGCACAACAGCTGGGGGGGGGGGGTAAAGAGGGGGGTTATTTTTTAAATGTGCATGAGTGTGTTTGTGTGTGTGTTTCTGAGAAAGTGCAGAAGAATGTGAGTGCATGTGTTTTTCCTCTCATGCATATATGTGTCTGTGTGTTTGTGGGCAGGGTTGTTTTGAGTATATGTGTGTGTGCGCGTTTGTGTGTGGGTGTGTGCTTCTCAGGGTTAGGGGTTGAGTGTCAAAGTTTGCAGAGGCCAGAAAACGCAGCGTCTCGGCTGCTGACGGGGGGACAGGCAGCTGTCAATCAGCTGACTGATGGAGCCTGACTTTCATTCACAGCCTTGTTAACTAATTAGCGCAGCAGCTTTTGTTAGCTTCGGGCGTAGAGGCCTAAAGTGTGTGTTTATCGGAGTATATCTTTTGAAGGCATTGGGAAGAAACAGGGTTGTGGCTTCTGATAGATTTTGTCGATTTTGAATGAATGTACAGCCCTGTAGAACATGCAGGGTGTCCTTTTTCAAACAGGTAATATTAATTTATTATCTTTACTAATATTTACAATCTGAAACGTTGGGTGGAATCGTAAGAAACTCAGATGCACCAACATCATGACCGCAGCTTTATAAAGAACATTTACGTGTGCTTCAAAATATCCTTAAATTAATATTCTGTCAAGTAAATAATAAGGTGGTTCAGGTTGACTTTATTTAGGGGGATACACTAAACTACCTCCTGTATGTGTTTAAGGACTGTTTAAGTGATGTTGATAACATCAGTTCATATGGTAGAGCTGATGTTCTAACATATGAGAGAGAGAGGTTAGAACGCAGAAAGGTTTACAGACTGATGCAGAGCTGGATAAACACTGAAGCTTCAGTGTCCACCACATGACAACCTGCATGAGCATCGACTCTAGAGAGGAGGGGGCGGGGGGAGACAGCTCTCTGTACGTTTGTACGTCGTCAAACGTTTGTTTTTATCCTAATTTAAAGCCTCCAAGTGGCAGAAATCATTCTGTGCTTTAAGAGAGCGATGGTCAAACACTGACAGTTGACCTTCTTATAGCCTCACTTGTTGGACTCCAAACCCCCCCCCCCCCCCCCCCCCCCCCCCCCACTGACTGGAGCTGTGAGTTAACAGACAGAGAAGAAGTGCAGGGTCACAGGGGTCACTCTCCCCCAGTGCTATACAGGAAACAAGGTTAGAAACACAGTTAGCTACAAGTGACAGGTAACCATTTCCTCGTCTTCCTCTACAACTCCCATAACTCTTCTTTCGACGGCATTACAGACATGCGTCATGGCGTTCATTTCTAGTTTAACGAAGCTGTCATTGCTCATATTCATTCTTTTTTTCTTTGGCGTAATCATAATCTTATGCAACAGAAAAACCTCCTCACAACAAACATGCACACGCAGCTTTGATACATATGCAGGCAGCTGGGAAGGTTTAAACTCCGCCTCAGCAAGTCAAGTGAGTTCGCCCTCCAAACCCCTCCTCTTACACACACACACGTATATACAACAGTCACTCACACACTCCATCTTTTTCTCTTAACCCGGCAGAAAGAGTCACAGATGGGTCCATAAGCTGTCAGTAAAGCCATTATCCGGCCCAGCATCTGCCTGTCTTGACTTCTATGTACTGTTTAATGCAGTCGGCCAGTCACTTAGTCCCCCGACTGCTGAATAGGAGCAGCACGGCCGGCCCGCCCAAATAAATGCTGCGTTTGTCTCCTCTGCCTTTTGTTTTGTGGTTATTCGAGAGGGGAAGGTGGAGCGAATGAGGAGAGGGGGGGGGATGTGTCACAGGCTCAATTTAACCTTCACTATTAACCAAAGCCCCCAGAAGAGTTACGGAGATGTCCAAGGAGGGGTGTAAATAGCGCACATATGGCCAGTCAATTCCCCCAAGTCCACAAAATCCAAAGTTTGACACATCCCCTTTCACTCCCTCTCTATCTCAGCGCACGCACACACACGCATACACGCTCAACACGTACTGTCTCAAGTCTCAGCGGACATATTTAAGCCTTTGTGTCCCCACTCGACCCCCCCCCCACCCCCACGCTCCCTCCTTCCCTCCCTTAAAAGAAATCAGCAAGTCTTTCCAACAGTCTGTTTTTAAGCTAAATCCTCCGTTCTCCTCCTCCTCCTCGTTTTTTCTCTCTTCCCCGGGATGGCGTTGCACGGTGGGATCCATTTTGGGCTTTCTTGGCTCCGTAGACGGTTGTTTTGGCCCGCAGTCCCGTGCACTGTGTGCCTCTCAGGGGTTTCAGTTTGGTTAAATTAAAACAGTTTTCTTTTCTCCTATAACCTCCTCCTCCTTCCTCCACCCCCTCCAACTGCTCCTCTCTTATTTTGCGGCTTAATGCTCCTCAGCTCCTGGGCGATCTCGCCAAGGCCTTCTCCTACTCAGATAATTTTACCCTTTCAGGGCTCAGATTTTTCCTCATATTCGGATCATCTGACAGGAGCACCCCCCCCTCCCCCGCGCTCCTTTAAGCTGAGGTGGAGCAAAAGCATACGGAGAGAAGTCAAGTGTTTATGTGGAGCTATAAATACAAGCATTTTAAGATATAGTATAAGTATACAGGCGGCGAGCGATACCAGAGTTTAAAGTGGATAATTTGATTGGCTGAAGCTATTTGACGGTGCCAGATCGATGTGATCAGATCTTAGCGATAGTAAGGCGATGACGGCAAAGGGGGCACTCTGAAACCACAGGTTTACAAGGTTGGAAAAGATCCGAGAAGCAGGGTAAGGTTTCAGCCTCCTTTCTCTACATCTCCTCATCGGGCCTCTTTGTCCCAGTAAATATACCCCCCGATGCTGATTTGACGTTATATTCCACCTTTACATAGATCCTTTTGAAGTGAGTGTTTGTGCTGGACGACACTTTAAGCCATGTGACAAAGGGCGATTGCTGGGGACGCCTCAGGGCTGACAAGCTCCATTAACGTAGCCTGTAAATGTATGTCGAATCAGGGGAAGCCCAGCGCTGTGTGTGCGAGGTCATGTGCTCCGAGTGCTACACTCTTTGTGTGTGCGAGCTCATGAGCCAATCTGTGACCAGCTTCAGGGGTGACTCGGGCCTTGCCCTCCATGTTGGCACAAGTTTAGCTCCTCTGCACACCCCGGGGTGGATTCTCAGGAGCTGCCACTTGAGTTTGCAGTAATTTAATGATTCACACTTAAGCATAACAGAAAGTAACTTCCATCTGGAGAAAAACAACTGATGATTTAGTTTATTAGAAAGCTTGTTCATTTGGATGTTGTTGAATAAAGGTTTGGATGAGTCATTAAAAAAGGAACTCTTCGATGGATGAAGTCAAGACAAGTTGGAATGATTCAATAGGACTTCTCTGAGATATGACAAGAGTTTAAACTCGCTGGTCGACAAACTGCAGGTGACCAAGCCGGTTGGTGACGGCAGAGCAGAATTGTGTAATTGGTGTGTTTTTTGTGCTGCTGGTGGACGTGGTGGTGTTGGAGGGTTACAGCAATGCTAACCAAGCAGTTTATTTAAAACATACAGAGTACAACACGTAGCCTGAAGAGGGTTTTCCTAAACGTTGTAATCCAGCCGTGAGAGTATCAATGAAAGTTAGTGTTAGGATGGAGATAATGTGTAACATGTTGCTGTCTGCACATTTAGTGGTTAAAGAAAAAAAAAAAGAAATCCCAGTTAATATTTTTTGCAAATATGTTTTCGTTTCACCCCATTCTTCTTTAAGAACAACTTTCTGTTGTTGAAGAAATAGGCTTTATCGCCTGTTTGCTGTTGAGCTCGGTCGAGGACCCTCGCAGCGCTCCTAACCTTTGACAACTTTCTGTCGTTCTTGGTGTCTTCTAAAAGCGTCTCATATGTCACTAGTGTGTTTCAAAGGCTACACGGTGACTTCAAGTTTGTGGTAAGTAACAAACGAGGATGTGGGAAATCATTTGGAGGGTCTTCTTTTGACCTTAATGAGTGATGTTCTCCTGTCGAGGGTCCACAAACTAACAACAACAACATCAACAACAGACCATGCAGACTATCCCCATGGGTACATTTACATCGGCTGTAACAGCCACAGTTGCCCCTCTCATCCCGCCAGGTGCCCTTACAGTTCCCTCTGGAGGAAGGGGTTGCAGGTTTTTTTTTTTTTTTTTTTTTCAGGGAGGAGGGGGTTGGGGGGGGGTTAGAATGCCCCTGGCTGTGCCCACATCTACTCAACCTCCCCCCACCCCCGCCCAAGCCCTCTGCAGAGCCTCTTTATATGTCTCCACCCCCCCCTCCCCCTTCCCTCCCCAGCTCCCCCGTGGGGCAGGTGACAGCCCTCCACTGTGAAGGGACGAGGGAGCCATGACGGATTCCACAGATGGAGCGTGGAAATCGCCAGCAAAGACCTCGGCTCTGTGGAGCAACAAAGAGCCCGAGAGTCACAGAGAGAAATATGGGTGGAAAACAGAGAGCGAGAGAGAGAGGGAGAGAGAGAGCAGGGGAGACAAAGAGAGGGTGAGAACGAGGGAGAGAGAGAAGACGGAGGAGAAGGTGGTGCTTGTGTAAGGAGGGTGGCGTGACGAAGGGCTACACGATGTTTGTTGGGACGAATCATGAGTTTGCTGTTGTTTGAAGAGAAGAATGTGCAAGTCTGAAGTTTTCCCCTTAAAACTTTTTCATGCATATGCTGCTCGTTTTAAATCATCTGTAAATGCAACTTAACATCTAGGGACAAAGAGTCGAACGGACGAACAACTGCGAGCGCTTGAGCCCTCTGTAAAGGATCTGATTGTATCGAGACCAGACTCCCGAGACTCCGGAGGTGCCACTCTGTCGCTTCTTTTGAAAAGTGCTCCGGACCCCGGTAGCAGTCATAACCGATAGGTAATTCCAAAGTGATTAAGGATTTTCCCGTCCTCCTCGACTTTCCCAGGGCCCAAATCCCTGTGAAATGCCGAGGAACGTGCATGCTGCTAAAGTCTGAGAGACGAAGGTGGGGGGGGGGGGGGGGGGGGGGGGGAGCGAAAAAAAGCATTCCTAGCAGCCCTCCTCCATGCAGGAACAGGAGGGGGAGGCTACAAAAGGCCTCATCTCTTGTTTTTCAGCCATCCTGCCCCAAACTCCAAAGCCTCCACAACTCCACACCCCAAATTCTTTCCACCCTGGCGGATGCACGAGGCCTGTAACCCCACTGGTCAAATAAAATGTTTTAAATGTATCATAACAGTTTCAGGGAAGTCAAGTTTTGCATGCAAGGGGGCCATTTTGGATTTTACTTATTATTCTCTGCATCTATTTGAGAACATGTACACCCCTGTATCGCTTTGGCTTCTTTTTAAAAAATGCTGCTACGCGTGCAGAATCGCAATATATGCAGAAGAGGCTTAGGGCAATGTCTCCATTTCTCTTACTCCCCCTTTGAAAATATTTTACTTATTGCCTCCCTCATGCTTGAATGTTTCTTTACCAATTTGCTGCTAATGCATGTTAAGTTGACTCCCACTGCTATTGGTGTTTCTGAGGGGAAAATCGCCGAAGGGGCCGAGAGGATCAGTTTCACATGAGGGGCCCCGAGCTATTTGGATTCTCTTGTATTTTATTGTTGCTTCTGAGGGGGAACTAATACAGTGTTGCACACAAAACTTCCCCTACGCTGAGGGGGAATTAATTAAGTGTGACACAAAAAGTGGGCGCCTTGACCGTGGTGAACCTTAGAAGAGAGCCAATGGAGTGTTTGAAGCGGTGAGTTAAGAAACCAAGCTGCTGCTCCACTGAGCGTCGTCACAAAAGTTTTAATACCGAGATGAAGAGAAGTGACACAAAAGCTGTCAGGACTCGTTAGATCTGCAGCTCAGCCACGATGAATATCACAAACTGATTGTGATTCATCGCTACATTTTAAGGGTGAATGGCGATTTATCATATGTTTATTTGGATGCTTTAGATTTCATTATTTCAATTTTAAAAATAAAAATTGTTAGGCTTTTATTTTGAATGTTTGTACTGTCTTAAGCTGGGAGTACTTTACTTGCTGTGTGCTTTTATTTTGAAATAAAGGAAGACCCTTCTGGTAGATGGAAGGTTAGTACTTCCATAAACTTGATATGCTCTCTGAGGACTCAGGCGTACCCGATGAGTCTCACACGGAGAACATTACTGACTTTTGGCTTATTTTATTTTTGGGCTTTTTTATGCCTGTTTTTAGTGATAGGAAAGTGGATGGAGTTGGAAATCGGGAAGAGAGAGTGCAGAATGGCATGCAGGAAGGGAGCCACAGGTCGGATTTGAACCTGCTTGGAGGACTATGGCCTCCATACAGTACATGGGGTTCGCACACTAACCACTAAGCTACCGGCGCTCCAACTTTGTGGTTTATTTTGAGTCATTTTAGTCAGATACAGACATAGCACTTCAGGATTATACCGTACTGAGACACACCTCTTCCAAGCGTGCCAGGGCCGAGGAAGTGTACCGAGCTCGAGCACAGATCGAAGCGCTTACACTAGTCAAACAACCTGGACTTTTGGGGGTGAAGCATGCTTAGGCATGGTACGGATTGCCTCCTGTGAGTGTGACCTTGAGAGTGACTCAATATGACATCTGATCATCTGAATATGAACGATGTTGCTGCTGCAGAAATCAGAGAGGAAACAAATCAAGACGGCAACAGAGTCAGAATTCTTTGGATTCAGCAGACTGAACGGTTTGTCCCTCATCCAGGCAACAGCTCATGGCTACTCAAACACACATACACACAATGATGCGCACGCACGCACGCACGCACGCACGCACGCACACACACGCACACACGCACACACACACGCACACACACACACACACACACACACACACACACACACTCAAAGAATGGCCCCTGGATCCAAATTAGCCTTTTGTGTGGCTTTTAGTGCACCAGTCCCCCTGTGGAGCCACGGGAATCCAGTGCAGTGGGATTACTCCTGAGGCTCAGAATATTTGCTCTGAATGGAGGTCTGTTTGTCCACATCGCCGTGAGGAAGAGAGATGCCTGATGGTGCTCCAGCGTGTGTATGTGTGCGTTAAGAAAAAAACACAATCTTTAAAGGCTCAAAAATGATCGGAAGCATCGTAAGAAAATCTGTAAAATCTACTAGTTAGTAAAAAGTAATAAACAGGAAGTGTGTCTAAAGCAGCAGCAGGTGTGTGTTCGTATATCTTCTCTTCAACAGGGGTTCAAAGTTCAGCTTAAAGTCTATATCTGTGGTCTGTATTTCAAAGTGGGGGTCCTGACCTTCAGGGAGAGAGAGAGAGAGAGAGAGATAGAGAGACAGAGAGAGAGAGAGAGAGTGGGGAGCCACAGGTTGGACTTGAACCCGGGCCACCCGCTTGAAGGACTGCAGCCTCCGTAAATGGGGTGCGTCCTTACTGCTAAGTCCATCAGCGCCTCTTTCAAAGATATTATTTTTTGGGTTATTTTTGCCTTTATTGGAGAGGAAAGCTGAAGAGAGACAGGAAACGTTGGGTGGAGAGAGAAGGGGGTAATGACATGCAGCAAAAGGCCGAGGTCAGATTCGAACCCACGGTCCTTGCAATGAGGAATATAATCTCTGCACATGGGGCGCAAAACAATACCGCAAGGCCAACAGCACCACCGCAGCTTTTGACCAAAATCTGCAGCTATAGCGAAAGCGAGAGCACTGAGATATGTTGGCAATTTTTCTTATATTTTCCTCCTCTTGTGTCCGAACAGCAAGTCACTCAGACGAGGGATCGGACGTGGAGTCAGAGCCCGACCTGCCGCTTAAGAGGAAGCAGCGTCGCAGTCGCACCACCTTCACAGCGGAGCAGCTGGAGGAGCTGGAGCGGGCCTTCGAGAGGACCCACTACCCCGATATCTACACTCGGGAGGAGCTCGCACAGAGGGCCAAACTCACAGAGGCCAGGGTTCAGGTAACCATCGTCAGTGGACGGCATATGATGGATTGTGAAAGGGGTTGTAAATCTGACCTCAGCACACAAATACAAACTGGAACATGTCTTTAGACGCTGCTTTAGGGCTGCATGCTTACTGCAATATGAGCAGAGTGCAATAATAAACACATTGCAAAAGTCTGAATTCATCACAATAAATCATCAATATTATTTTATATGATTTCTCACTCGGCATGCAGACATTGAACCCATTAGGATAGTAATCAGAGCTAATTCAGTGGTGAAGAAATACTTTTTTAATTTTATTCTGGATTCAGTTGGAAACATGCTGCAAACAGGAACTGTGTTAAAAATGTACAAACAGCAGATAGGTATAAAAACTCTGAGTTAAAAGCTAACATGCATTCTTCAGTTTAATTTAATTTGACATATTTTGTTTATTTACACTCTTATTGAGAAACATACTGGGCCCGAAACACCTGCACAAACAGGATCAGTGGACCTGCATGTAGAGTGAGGCTGCTACACAGGGAGGGTGCTAGAGCTAGTGAGGGTTCGATGCCTTGCCCAAGAGCACCTCTGCAGTACTCAGGAAGTGACCTGGCACCTCTGCAGATACTAGACCAACTTCCTTACTTCGGTCTGCACCGGGACTTGAACCACGTCCCTACAGACTGAACTAAACTGTCCCCAGTACTCTCACATACTGTGCTTACACTTTCACTTACCCCTCCAACCCCATCCCTCACACCGTCACTTTGAACATTTAGAGGCACCTGTTGCTCTCTGCTGGCTTCACACACACACACACACACACACACACACACACACACACACACACACACACACACACACACACACACACACACACACACACACACACACACACACACACACACACACACACACACACACACACACACACACACACACACACAACTCTCACTATCTCTCCCAGAGGCCCAATCTGTGCTTTCCATGTTTCTGTTCCCTGAGTCCAGTAAATCCTCCTCCACCAGCACCATATGGTTAGTGTAAGCAGACCCAGCATGAGCCCACGTCCACATGGACACATTGTGTAACTCACACACTCGGTGCAACCAGCCGTCACGCACACACGCACGCACGCACGCACGCACGCACGCACGCACGCACGCACGCACACACACACACACACACACACACTCCTCTTCAGCTTCACACTCTGACAAAGCTGTGACAGAAGTGTTGTTTGGTATTTTTGAAAGTGTGTGAACTGCTTAAAAAACAACAACTATGATTTACAATTGTTGCTTTAATCTAATTTAATTTGTATTTATTTTGTATTTCTTAAAAATGTCTGCTTATAAATGTCTGCGTTGTCCTTCCAGGTTTGGTTCAGCAACAGGCGGGCGAGGTGGAGGAAGCAAGCAGGAGCCAATCAACTGATGGCATTTAATCACCTAATCCCGGGAGGTTTCCCACCGTCAGCCATGCCCGGCATCCCCCCGTACCAGCTCTCTGACAGCACCTACCCCCCCTCATCTATAGCACAAGGTGAGACACAGCATGCAGACAGCAGGAAACGATATTCAAAATGTTACTCAGCTTTGCTTAGGGGACAGAAGATCCTTCCTTTGCATCATGGAGAAGTAAAGAGAAGTTAGCGACGTGGTCATTTCCAGATCTGGAGACTGAAACAGGAAACAAAATTAAACATGTTGTCAGGGTTTGCAGACTCATGTCATTAAATTAAAAGCTTAATAATGTAATGAACACATCATTACAGGCGGAGTGTCTCTCATGGTGTTTACAGGGATTATGTGTACGAGAGAAAAGACGACTGTGAGTTTTCGATAAAATGCGGTGGCTGGGAAGTGCAAACCAAAATTAAAAAGTGTGAGACACTTTTACAAAACTGGAGACAAATTTACATTTTAATAATTTATAAAACAGCAAAAAGAGGAGCATACAGTAATACAGTTTTGAAGGGGCATGACTACAACACGACGAAAGAGAGACAGAAAAGTCAAAACGCTAAATGCCCTTCAAAGAGTCTTTTATCTGGGGAGAGCAGCAGCGTACAGAACAACAGCAGGTACGTTTCAGCACAAGGCCTTCATCAGCGCTCTGACATTTAGTGTGCTGACTTTTCTGTCTGTCTTTAATATTTTATAAAACAAAATTACAAAAGCAAAACACTTTGAAACACATTTACAAGAAACACTCTGACGAGCGCTAAGACAAATTTACAATCGGCTGAACAAATCCCCAACTAATTTACAAATGACAGAATCTTACCGGAAAAGGGAATGTACCGAATGCTGGAAGTGACTGAGCGAGGGGTCAAGTAGTTGGTTGTTGTTTTTTTTAAAGATTTATTTTGGGGCGTTTTGTCGATTCTGTTTGTAAATTTGCTTGGGGTTTCAGGTAGCAAGTGTTCAGCCGATTGTAAATTTGTCTCAGCGCTCGTCAGAGTGTTTCTCATCTTGTAAACTCATTTTCTAAAGTGTAAATTTGTCTCAGGATTTGCAAAAGTGTTTCACACTTGATTTGGGTTTGCACTTCCCAGCCACCGTACAGAAGGTCCCAGCCTGCATTAAAGTCTCCTGATTGATATAACCAAGCCAAACCCAGACGTAGACCCTTAATTAAGTTAGAAAGAAAATACCTCTGCACTGCATGCAGCATCACCAATCTGCAAATCTGAAGCCTGACTGAGTGACGTCGATATTCAGGCCATTTGTGATCACACATAGAGAACGAGTCGGACATGAAGACGCTGAGCAAAGAGAATTATTGAACTCGTTTCATCAAGTGTGTTTCTGTTTTACAATGACAATTTAAAAAAAATGTTTGTGAGGGGAAAATGTAGTTGTATTTATTTGAGATGATCTGAAAAAAAGGCCCAACGAGGACACAGACGAGTCCAAATATAAACCCTGGAACACTAAACCTAAATATTAGTTATTCAACGTCTGCAGGAACTTCTTTAAACTTCTTGCACTAACTATTTGACGACATGATTGCAACCTTTTAATTTGAATAAATTCAGCCCGAAGAAAGATGGAATAAAAAATGTGGCAACAATAGCTAGAAAAATTATTTTATGGTCGCACAAATGCGTCACCATGAGGGTTCTGCTCATGTGGAATTATTTGATATTATTTGACCTCCTCATCATCACCTACAAAACCCTCCATAAAACTATTAATACCGCATGCTTTTATCTCCTTCAGGAGACTAAACTCCTTCTCAGGGAAGATGTGAAAGAATATTTACCTGTGTACAAAGTCAGGAAAGCCATAAACAAATTAAATGAGTTATTTGATCTTTCTTTGTAAATCAGCATGCAGACCTGCGTCCCGCCCTGCACACATTCTATGTTTCCTCTACAGTTGCTGAAGTTCATCTTCATGTTTTTTATGTCGTGTTGCATTTTCTCCTTATTCTTGATCTCCAACATTAAATGCATCACGGCCTCAAATGAAGTTTCCTTAATTTGTCCAAACATGCAGCAGTGTAGTAAAAGTGACTGGGTCGTAAATTAATTTGAATTTGAAATTTTTATATTTGAAATTTTACGGTTTATCAATGTGGCAGCAGTTTTGCTCGACTACAGCAGGACGTTTTTTGTTTTTAATTTTTGCTACAGTCCTGACAATTCTTTTCTCTGTGATGCTTTCGGTAGTGTCGGAGCCCCCCAGCACGGTGCATCGACCCCAGCCCCTCCCTCCCTCCTCGGGCCACCAAGCCTCAGGCGGAGGAGGTCAGGGAGAAGGCGGCTCCGGATACTGCCTCGCCTCCGGACGCCACTCCTTCTCAGGCTACTCGGACGGCTTCGTGAGCCCCGGAGGACCGGCCAATCCCATGAACCCGGCCATCGGGAACGGACTCTCTCCACAGGTGTGTGAATACTGCCAAGACAAAAACATGTGTGTTTGAGCTGCGTGAAGCCGGACAACAATCAGGGGGAAACTCAAAGATACGTCTTTTAATTTTTTAAACAAATCAGGACGTGTCATAAGAAAACCTCACACTTATTTCTAACAGCTTTAAAATTTAGATTTTTGTCCCTGAATGTTCTGAATGCGTCAACAAACCAAGTAAAAACTGGTTTCAGATCAAAAACAAAAAGTGAACTCGTCTGAAAGTTCAGTTCAAAAGGAACAAACGTGTGTTTGACAGCGTTTACACCTCGAGAGTCGGATAGTTCCACTAGTATCCGGATCATTTCACAGCGCAGCATGTTTTCAGCCTCATCTGCGTGACCATTCTGCTTGACCTCCCACACCTCCGTCTTCAAGGTCAAACCCCCGACACGTTTTCTGCATTAACGATCTCTTCAGATGTTTTAGGTTCCTCGCCGACTCCTTGTCTTGGCATATTCACTTTTCTTTTTACGCCTTTATGTAAGAAGAATTAATTTTAAGATTAGAAACAGAGCATGAGTAACCACGTCCACCTCGCTCGCCGCCATAACCGGAAGTCGTAGAATGAGATTCTGACTTGATATGAAGAGATGCACACGGTCTGTCCTGTCAGACACACGGCTTTACACAAATATGTCAGGAGCTTCAAAAAAGTCACACTCTCCTGTAGAATAATATTTCACAGAGGTGAAAACATACAAGAGTCATAAAGCATCTCACACGGCTCTGCTGGAGGAGGAAAGCGAGATGACCCCAGGAGGACGACGGAGCGAGTGACAGATGAGAAGTGAAAAGACAATTACAGCCAATTATCCAGGCATGAAGTCTGGAGGTCTGTGCACCAAACAGAGGTTATACGACAGGAGAAAGAGACCCTAACAGGCAGAAAATGAGATTTCAGCCTGGTGCGCTCCGCCTCCTCGGAGAGAGCGCCGTGGCCGTGTGAAGACGGGGATACACGTTCCCAATGCACGTAGCTCAGTGTAATTACAGAGAAACGCACGCATATAAAGTGTAGATAATTGATCAGCTCCATGACGTTTCCAGGATCAGTTAAGGATTTTGCAACATATTTTGCACAAGTATTACACGACATGGTTGAGCGGCATGGCCGAGTGAACTTTTCAACCTTCTGTTTAGATTGGAAGATTGAATTCTGTATTTGTTTTATCTGTTGCGTTCCTTAAAGCAGCAGTACGAGCAGTTTCTATCACTGCTTCTTAGCAGTGTTGTTGTTTGTGCTTGGAGAGTCCCCTCCATCTGAGAGTGTGCATGTCCTTTTACCTGAGCATGCTGAATAAGCTTCATGCATGCTTCCAAACATACAGAGACACCGCTGCATGCGCAAACACATGAATAAAAACACAGGAGGAGCTCACAGGCGTGCACACACACACTCCACACTTTACTCCAGCCTAGAGGAACATTTCCTCGGGATTGCATTCTTCAAAAGTTTGCCTTGCCAGTCGGACGTTTGAAAGCAACGTTTTCTAATTTATTTGTATATATTTCATAGAGTGGGATAAGAATGTCCTGTCTCAGATGTTACCCCCCCCCCCCCAAAAAAAATCCAGACATTCTTCCCCGCTAACTCCTGGGCGCTTCTATTGAGGCCTCTGGCGACGGCAGCGGTCCGATATGAAGGGCAGGCCGACCCGCCATCGGGCGTCTCGTGGAGCTCAGAGGAGAGAGAGAGAGGGATGATGGGTTGGGATGTGGTTAAAAATATATCGGGAAAAGCACCAAACTGAAGTTTGTCATTTTAAGAACATGTATCCCTGCTCTGCGGCTCGTTGACGGCATTAGTACTTGCTTTCTGTTCCAGCCAAACCCGTCCGAACGCAGGTTAATTTTTTAGGAAAATGTTACCTGGCATGAGAGGAAACACGACTCCCCTCTCCCAAATCAACATGGACTCCTCCGTTCACCTCCCCTACTTGGGAAATGATTTAAGCAGGACCATGTGTGTGTGTGGATGTAGAATAATATGTCACTTAGAGCAGAGTAGCTGCTTCTTATTAGGACGACTGCAGGAGCCTGGAGGCCTCTGCGCGGCGTGGAAGGAGGCGGGATGTGATGCATTTGAGAAGTAGCAGGTTCAGGGTTACCTTCTTATGTGATCAAGCTGCAGCCTCGATTTCTTATTAACGGTTAACTGAGCACTTTGATGATGGACAGGTAAATCCAGCCAGTGTTGAAGGAGGCGGGGGTGAGGGGGGGTTGATGGTATCAGGTCTGTTTTGAAACCAGTTGAAAAGCCCCTCGGCTCTTTTCCGTTCTTTCTCTGGCCGAGGAATATTCCCCCCAAATTTGATTATCTGGTCGCTAATAAAGACCAGGTCAAGAGCTAACGGCTCTCTCAAACTGCAAATCTATTCTGCGGTCCACCAGAGGCGAGCGCACACAGACCTTTTCCTCTTTGTGTTATCTTTGTCGGCATATCTTTTTCTTTTTGGGGAGATAACTTATCTTGCGCCATGGCTTTTTGGAGCAGTGTCAAAAAGGAATTTAAGAATAAGTGGAGCTGTGGATGTGAGACAAATTGCTTAATTCTTCCTCTGCTGCTATCTCTGTTTGGGACCGGCCCGTTTGATTTTCCGCGGGGGATTTCCTCTCTGAGAGTGTGTCTTTGTCTACACATCACACACTTAAATTAAGTGACATTTTTAATGTCTTATCAAACCTTGTTAGAAACCAAAAACAATAAGAAACATGTTTTTCTCATTTGAAAACGGACTGAAAAAATGTGAAGAATTCATTCAGACATCAAACGACTTTTTAAGATTTTCAAAGATTGGGTATCTAACAGGATCACGATGTAAAAGACTACATCTGGATACACAGCTGCTCTTTATGTGTGAAAGGCAAAGCTGTGAGCACAGACCCTCCTTCCTCTGATCACTGGAGCCGAATGCATCAATGCTAACACCGCGTCCTACCTGCGAACCTCCAGCTGGCGCTCTCACTGAGACCACTGAAGTGGAGCACTGAAGTTAGGCTGTCAATACTCTTCAATACCATGGCTTTTAAAACGATACAAGCAGCCATATCAGGTGCTTAGGACGTTTTGAAAACAGCATCGATATCATTACATTTTTAGAAGAACTGTATGAAGTTTAAAACATCTGGTATTGTGACGACCCAATGGCAGAGAGAGAGAGCATGAATACTGGTTGTTAAAAATGTTCGGTCTTCCACGAGTAAGGACTTCAAACTAACCCCGTTCGGACTCCGGTTTCAAGCCGCGATATTTCTGCTTCACCTTCAATCTGAATGTTGCAGAAACATAATCAGGGGGACAAAGTGATCCCCCCTCTGCACCGTCTTCAGAGGTTGTAACAGAGGCGTTACAGAGCAGATGGCTACAGCTGGGGAGCACAGCGCTCTGTGTGTGTGTGTGTGCGTGTGTGCGTGTGTGCGTGTGTGCGTGTGTGCGTGTGTGTGTGTGTGTGTGTGTGTGTTTATGTGCTTCCTCAATGCAACGTGAATTCACCACCACAGGAAAGTTAAATAGCACCGACAGAAAGCGCGTCATATATCCAACCTTTCCATTCTCTCTTCTTTCCTCCATCAGGTGATGGGTCTGCTGAACCCCGGCGGCGTGCCACATCAGCCCCAAAGCGACTACGCGATATCCCCTCTGACTGGCGGACTCGAGCCGCCCGCTGGCATGGCGGCCAGCTGCAGCCAGCGCATGGATCACATCAAGGGCCTGGAGGGGCTCACCAGTGTTCCCTCCATGTCGGCTCTGCCCTCCCTGCCCAGCTCCCAGTCCTACTGCCCCCCCTCCTACAGCTCGCCAGGCTACACCGTCGACCACGTGGCGTCCTATCAGTACGGCCAGTACGGACAAAGTAAGGTCAATAAACTTCAGATTTCTTTTATTCTCATCCTTATAGGTCCAACCAAAGACCTGCATGAACAAACTCGGAAAGACCTCATTTTAGAGATGCAATCTACTTTTTTCCAGTTCCGATCTGACTCAGATAAATATGTTCAGACATCGATATTATTCATAACAATTCAGACTGTTGTGTGTGTAAGGCTTCACAAAGCTTCCGGAAACCCAGCAGTGCATTTCTTATTGTAAGAGCAAATTAAAAATTGAATAGAAATTCATAGAAATGAAAATGATTTCAGAGAAATGTATCTTTGTGCTTCACATACAAACAGGAAGCAGCAACAACTGTCAGGTTTTCAAATTAAATCTTATATCTTATTGTACTTTTGATCGTAACGAAGGAGCTGTTCCATCTCGTCTGAACGTCGTCATGGAGACGATTTGTGAACTCCTCTTACAGTTCAGTCTGAACGTCTTCAAAGTGAGACTGTGCAAGTTGAGAATGTTTAAAACGCATGGGGACAACGTCTGCTGAGCATCTCGTATTCTTTAATGTCCGTCTCGTAGCGTAGCATCACATGACAGCAGTGATGCATCACTCCTGCAACCGTAACCACGAGCAACCTTAAAGGCAAAGTGCATCATATCTAACAGCTATTCCTGCAAATGTGTGAAAAGTACAGAATATAAACATAAAAGAAGATAACCTTCAGTTAAAAAATAATATGAAAATAAAGATCTATAAAATAAATCTCATCTCATTACATTATTTTAAAAATATGAAATAGATTTAATAACCCAGAAGTGGATTTAAATTATTTATATTAAAGCCTTCCGTTATGTTAGTGGCTCTCCATCATGCTCAGATTCTTTACATGACGTTTTGAACAGCAGCTACAGCGAGCGGCCCGCCTGGTTCTGACCTTTCGCTTCTTTTCATTGAAAGAATTATGGTGAAAACATCTGAACCCAGTCAGCCGATACAGTCGATGATTAGCGGGTGTTCTGGTAGTCCAATGCTCTGACACACATAACTAGTAACCGTGCGTTCATGCTTTGATTCCATGGAAACAGCGGCTGTGCAACAGTTTTTTTCTGGCTCCAATCATGGCATCTCAAGTGTTGGGGTTAATTGTGCAGATCTGATTCCTTCTATGAAGCGATCAACCGAGCACTGATACTGAAATCTGCGGTTAGGTCCACTTCAGAGTCCGCTCCCATCAGGGTAACAGAGAGCCTGATGATCGCCCTCCTCCTCTGACTGTTAGCCCGCAGAGATGACCTACCTGAGTACCAGCGAGAGGCTCTTTTCACTTCACATTACCGTTACCTTAAGGGTTAAAATCAACTTCAAACAAATCTCCATTGAAACGTTTGGACGGCCGCGTCGTTTTCAGTCACAGCGTGATTACAGCGGCCGCCCGTTTCCAATTTTTTTTAGTCCACCGGGGGGTGGACCAATCAGGTTCATCCACTGACCTTGAGGCAACCTCGAGACAAGCCTTCAAAGAGTGCGCCAACAATCCAACGGGTCTGACTGCGGCAGGTATCAAATTAATATCGGCCTTAATATCCGAGAGACGCACATGTCTCATGAAATATCTCAGAGTGAACAGAGGGAAGGATTTTGGTGACACACGTGAAGAACCTCTCGCGTTTGTGTACACACACACACACACACACACACACACACACAAGCTGAAAAGACAACCGTCACGACACACACCTCCGCAACGCTGCAAACCCGAGCGGTCCATCTTGATGTGATTAATCAATGCGACTGGATAGCCGGTGTGCGGTTTGGTTTGGAGCTGCAGAGGAAAGGTCCTTTCTGGGGGTGGACGGACGCTAATAGCCTCTGGCAGGACGGCGATTAGAAACAGGTGCTCGCTCTGAGGTCAGCTGGGGAGGCAGTGCTGGATCGTGCTGCTCCAGGTTCCAGTGTAAAGAGACTGGGTACACTGCTGCACAGTTTGGTGACACGTAGCTAATGCTAGACTTCAGCAAGGAAACTAAATTGGTAATCCATGAAGTATTTGTTTGTTTTTATTTAGGTAATGTCTCTGTTGCTAAGCAGAGCTCACCCGTCAACCAGTATGCCCGACTCTACGTCTTTTTTTTTTGGATATTGAGGAGTTTCGTTCTTTTTTAGCCGTCGTCCCACTCACACTCACACCTCAAGTCTTCCAGAGACATAAACTAGGACTGTCAAACCACTACATTGACGTGATTAATAGTGTGTCTGAAATTCCATTATTTTGCATTTAAAATAAAAGCAGCTTGGTCTTCCAGAGACCCGGACATTTCTGAGGGCGGGGCCTGTTCATGTCGAGCTCTTCACTCTCTGACTGTGCCTTTCTGGGTCGCGGGCGTGAAGTATGATTCAGCATCTTCACTTAACAATAATGATGATTTGAAGCGCCCGCACTCTTCTGTTCTCACATCTCCCTCCTCTGACCTCACACCCCAAACCAATCGTGAGCGCATGCTACGCTAACAATAGCCAGATGTTAGCGAAATGGAAAGCTCAAACATATGCCGAAAATTTATTGCAGCCGTATATCTTTTTAAAAAAAATCCCCTTTCACTGCTAATAATTTAACAGCCGTTTCTCCCTTCTTCTGCACAGGTGCCTTTCCTTATCTGAGACCTGAGATCACCTGATCCCGAGACTCCACGGGACGGCGACGGGGAGGGAAGACATTTGTGTGTACAGAGATGGAAAACCTTTATTATCAGGACCAAAAGTTTTGCTACCATTTACCAGGACATGTTCTCCCTGCAGTGTGTGTGTGTGTGTGTGTGTGTGTGGGGGGGGACTATGTATTATTCATTCTATGTGGAACAAAAAGAAGGGACCAGAAGAGGGACTACCAGACCAAAAACTGTGTGTCTTTGAGCATCGCTGCATCAGTGCAGAAGATGAGGAGAGACGTCAGCTCTTAACGTGTGGCACAGTGGAGATCTGACCCCTCTACAGCGCCACCAAGAGGCATTTCTACCGGCTGTTCCAGTGACCAAACACCATCTGTGGACTCAAATCTATTGTCAGAGACTTCTAACCTTGTTGAAGGAGCCTGTTGACATGATGTAAGGGCTACATGAGCAAACCTCCAAATGAATCCCCAGATTGTGTCTGCAGAAAGGGGAGAAAGAAAAGGGGCTTGATGATTTGAGTTTGATTTGTTTGAGCAGAACACCTGAGCAGAAAATGTCTGCATGTTTTATTGTGTCCAAACCTGTAATGTACACCCCCGGCTGTACTGCAGAGAAAGTTCATTCAAACACTCCTCTCCCTCCCCCCGCTGTCTCTCTCTCCTCTCGCCTTTCTGTCTCACTCCATGTCTCATTGATGTTCAGGACGGTGAAGCAGGGATCCCGCCCTTTTGTAGTTTTTAAAGAGGAGGTCAGGGGGCGACTTCAGGGGAAAGTGACAGATGAGAGAGCAGAAGAGAAGGGGCGGCAGAGAAGTGGCTTTACAGGGAAGGGGGGAAGAGGGGGATGGGTTGGGATAGGCAAGATCGATCACAGGGTTAAAGAATCCTTTAAAGATCCTCTCCCGGAGAGAAAAAGCCACCGGGTCACAAGTCACGGCAGCGAGACACTTGAGAAACAGAGAGACTCCGAGACTTAAGAAGACAGACTTTCTCCCAGCTGACCAGAAGTGCAATATCACATATCTCAGAGTCTCCACTAAAACAATAAAAAAAAAAAAACGAGACGTGCCTCTTAAAGTCTTACGAAACACTCTGGATCCTTCCTCTGGATCTTGTTTGAAGCTTTGCAAAGGAGCAACACATGTGCCTTTGAAGGGTCCAAAACAAGTGCCAAACGTTCCCATCCATGTTGCTGTAACGGGACACTGAGGGGAGCGCACTCTTGAGGACTCGAGTCCCGAGGAAAAGAGTTAATCAAGGGAACGCCAATGTAAACAGGAAGCAGGAATAACAAAGCCAAAACTGTATTTTTATTTTTTTATGTTGCTTGGGACCATTTTAGGAAGTTTAGATTTGACACATTCCCGACATATTTATTGTCACGATGTTCTGAACTATGTTACATTTCTCTTCCATGTACAGGTGACAATACTTTAACCGCCCTGTACGGCCATCCGTCTGTCAGACTGCTCAAAGTGCTGTCACTCAGCTCAGCCGCCATCACATCTTTGTACAATATGAATTCGCATTGCATTTCGACATTGCAGAAGCGGAAGCTCCACATACACACACAGTCAGACATGCACGCACACACGGCGCTGTGCTCCCCCGACCTCTCTGCTGAAACTGCCACGCCTCTGGATCTACCTTCAAGGACGGTACAGAGGGGAGATCACTTCGGCCCCCCCCCCTAATGCCCCCCTTTTTTCTCAGAAGTGCCGTCACTCAGCTCGGCCGCCATAATGTCTTTGAAAAGTTTATATCGATTCTGTGATGGCGTTATATTGGTATTACAGTCGGCGTTGAAGAAGGACGGCACAGCGGGAGCTCCACAGAAAAAGCAGTCCTTTCATTCCTTTGACATATATTTTTTTGTATTATCGGACAAAGCGATATCACATAACATCATGTGTACAAGCGCATTATCTTTACTATTTATAATGAAATAAAAACTCTGAAAATAACTGCTGTGTACATTGATGAATTTCAGTTAAAGGAGTCTTTGTGTTTATTTTTGACACGACATGGGAATAAAAAAAAAAAGAAAGAAAGAAAGAAAGCGAGTGACTGTGATTCACTCCAGAGGAGAATGAAACTCGGAAGACTAATGTGTGTTTTTGAAGACTCTCACGTGAACCCAACAGCCAAAATAGGCCGGACTGAAAGGGGATCACCAGACATCGTCCGACGCTGAACACAAACGGGCTTTCTCACGGCTGGTTGTAAACGCTCATACATCTGCAAGGGTGAGTATTAATACCCCCGCTACTGCAACAAACTGACTTTTGTTTAACAACATCTCCAATGAAGAGAACAAGCCTCGAAGCCATTTGGACAAACAGCCCCTCGAAAAACCCCTCTGAAACTCATCCACCCTGCTGACACATTATGTGCATGCTCACATATAGTGTTGTTTCTGTGTGTGTGTGTGTGTGTGTGTGTGTGTGTTCGTGAAGCCTGAGGGTATTAAGCTTAATTATAACATTCTTCTGATTAATCGTGTCTGCTCGCAGACCTCGGAGCGCCGTCGCTGCATGTGTGCAGCTCGTGCGGCGGGACCACACACTCTATAAATAAAGTCTAAGTCAATAACAACGCCAAGGATCACTCATAGTCTTGTCAGCTCTGTTTGCTAAGCCTGAATAATTCAACCAAAGAGAGGATACCAGGACACACCAACACTGGAGCGGTAGAGGCAGTGGCGCTCTAATCACCTGCGCGCACACACACACACACGCGCGCACACACACACACACACACACACACACACACACACACACACACACACACACACACACACACACGCACACACACACTATTTGCTTTCTTAATCAGTCCGTTCCATTAACGATGAAGACAAATCACACCTGCAGAATTCCAAAGCGGGAGCATTACTTTTTATTAATGACCCCTGCCCTGAAAAGCCGGTTCTTTCTTCAATGCACCCAAGAGTGTCGTTAAATGGAACATTTTTAACAGCGTTTCATACCGCCAGATAATGACAGATTTTGGGATCGCGCGGCTACGCCTGGCAGCAGAACCGCCAACAGGTTCTCCTGCTCCGCACACAAAGAAACATTCAAATTAATCCAAATAAAATAAGCAGTTTTGTCCTTCATTCGTTCAATTTTTTTTTTTTTTTTTTTTTTACTAATTAGGTAAAACTTTCCAAAAATCCTTTAAATACGAAACAACAGCCATCGTTCATGCCTCCTCGTTAGCCTTAGAAACTCATTAAAGAGATTCAAATTGAAACGTAAGGTGACCCAAAACCTCTGCTGAAAACCAAAATATCATAATGAACACGTTATTTAAGAGAACATGTAAAAACAAATGTTTCAATCTGAGCACACTGACTTTGTTATTATGCAAAGTCCATTAACAAAAAAAAGAAAGAAGGAAACTATGGAGGGACACACACACACACACACACACACACACACACACACACACACACACACACACACACACACACACACACACACACACACACACACACACACACACACACACACACACACACACACACACACAGGGACCATGTGATCCAGTAACTCACATCTTGCCCCCTCAGTTAAAGAATTTGTTTTTCTCCTCAGTGTTGTGATCTAACACGACCCCCAGAACATGCCGGCAGCTGCTTCTGTCATTCCCACCATGTTGGATCTGTGTGTGTCTGTATGTGTGTGTGCCTGTGCCTCCATCATGTGTGATGGTGCCCTTTGTTTGAGTGCACACAGTAAAAGCTTGTTGGCCTCCAGACTTGGAGGTTAATACAGACGGTCATCAGTCAGAGTCTGAAGATGTGAGTGTTTGTGTGTTGACCCAGCGCCCCTTAAGACTGTCACCTGTAAATAAATAAGTTAACATTTCTGAGGAAAAACTCTTGCATGCTGTCAAACTTGCGTTTTAGGAGGTTAGACATCATGCACGAGTTTCCCTCCAATCTACTAAGAACTTTAAATTGGGACCTTGCAAAAATCTTTGTTTTTGAGTCCCTGAAGAATCGAGCTAAGAAGATTTTACAACGACATATGAGTGGGAATGGAACGGGTAAAATGTTATAAATTCGCAAACATCACGCCCCTGCAGAAGTCCGTGCCCCAGGTGGGCCGCCCCAGGTGGGCCACCCCAGGCTGGACACGCCCCCTTGTCAGATCTACTACAGTGATGTTTGTTTTTGTGCTCATCTGGAAGGGAAATACGATGTATGATATGTTATATGATACGATATGTTTCACCAACCCAGATAAACAATGATCTCGTGTTTTAATAAATCTCTTCACATTTGGCCTGAACACTAGTGTTGTACTCGAATACGGTCTTGGTCTCGAGACGACTTTTTGAAGGTCTCAGTCTCGTCTCAGAATCGAAAGCATTTTTACTTGGTCTCAGACTGGGCGACCACCACTGATCTGATCTGGTCTTGGTCTTGTCTAGGTCTCGATCCCTAAATGTTTCGGTCTTGTCTCGGTCTCAAAGCCCTCTGGTCTCAGGTATGTCTTGGTCTCGGTGAGTCTGGTCTCGACTACAACACGAGTGAACACACCTTAAGGATTTCAGGAGAGAGATTATTTCAGGTACGCTCCCCCTAAAGGAACAGATTTTTAAACATCAACATGTTTATTAGATTAGATAATTCTTTATTTACAGACGTCACCCTTTCAAACAGTCCAGCTCTATCGAGGTAAAACCAGGTGGGGGGACTTTGTTGTTTTTTTTTGGGGGGGGGGGGGGGAGGGGGGGGTAAGGTGGGGTGTCTCCTTTATACCCCAGCATGCCATACAACCCCTGTACACACACTTAACCCCTGACACTCCCCAGTGTTCACACACTCTGTCATCGCAGGTTCCCTCTGCTGCTGACCTGAGCACCGACACATGCTGGGGATAACTTAACCTCTGCACCTCCAGACGGAAAAACACGTCGGCAGAGAGAGGGAGGGAGGACAGAGGAGGGGGGGAGGAAAGAGGAGGAGGTGGTACAGGGACAGACATAGGGATGAGGGATCAGAGCCTGACTGACAGAAACAGCCAACACATGCTACACAACTATGACTTGACTCCAGTGTTGATTGAACCCGATCTTTAGATCTTTTTTACGTACTGAATGTCTTGTTATATTTTTGCTCTGGACCTGCGAGGTTGATCCTTTGACTCTGACGCTCATAACATCTTTACAGGAGCTACGAGGAAACGGAAAAGAAACCCAGGAGGTCGAGTCAGAAGAAACAACATCGTTTTACTCGGGTGACACATTGGAAAAAGAGGAGGCGTTCAAAAGGTTTTCATCCAACAAGAACGAAGTGATGAGTGTGTGTTACAACTTTGGGGTTTGGGTTGTAAAATGTACGACTCTGTTCACTTTCTGTCAGTGGGAGGATTCCTCGTTCTCTCCAATAAATTTGATAATAACCCTTTGCTGCGGCAGTTTCTGTGTAATCATTAAAGCCAAGAGGTGCTACAACTTTCCCTTCACCTGAGCAACAGTCAGTATGTCTACCTGCACGGTTTAGTCAAGCTACAGTTTGAACATGATAAGGCCATTTAACTGGACTACTTTCTATTTCCCATCACACATGCATTGGTTTAGTATCTCGACTCCACTACAGTGGGTGGGTAACAATGGAGCTGAGCTAAAATATCATCAGAAAAAGGAGGAGAGCAGAGGATCATAGTGTTGTTTTGTGTCCGTGGAGGTGATCTATGTGAACTGCAGCTTGCATGTGTTTCTCTGTAAAGGCAGAAAGACAACGGACTGACAGTGACGCAGATCAAAGGAATAAAGTCAGACAGGAATGTCTTGGAAATGACAGCGAAACAAGAGGGAAGTGACAGCTCCAGCTTCAGCAGGAGAGCAGTTCAGTTCTGCAGCAACGCTTCAGAGACCTGCTGACAGAATCAGAGTCTGTCTGCGATGTGGGACATGAAACTGTTCAGGGTTAAACTTCAGGTGACTTTAGGGCCTCCTGGCTGCAGCAATACATTTAACCTGGAGTTGAAATGTAAATAGTCTGATACTAAAACATGCTTCCAACAATTCTCTGTGAGCAGTTGATGTTATTGAGCACAAACAGGATAAGAAAGTTTAAAGGACTCCTCATTTGAAGCACTTTCTTCATGGTTTTCCACAAATAATAACTTTTTAAGCCCTTTCTTATCTGCCTGGAAATAACATTTTCTTGGTCTCAGGAAATGATGCTTTTATTGTCAGGCTTTGCTCGTATCTTTTGACCAGTGACCGAGGACAGTAAGAGAAACTTTAACTGGTTCAGAGAAATAATAAAAGACCTGCGGGCTAGCTCGCTGTGAGGAACAGGAATAGTTCAACAATTTGAGGAATACATTTATTCTCTGTCTTTAAAATGTTTAATGAGACCTTTAATGCCACTTTAAAGTTTTTACGATTAATGTGTTGTCCTGTCAAAGAAGGGTTGCCAAGCTATGCTGGTTAAATTAGCTCAGCCGGTTAGCTTAGCTCACCGGAAACACTCGGAAAATTCTGTAGGTGCCAGGAAACTTATTTTATAAAGCCAGGCTTCTAGTTTAGGAGAGGCTGGCTGTGATTCCATAAGCTGCTGGTGTCAATCTTCTTCTGTTTTTATCCCCAAAAAGTAAAAAACTGATGTAGAATCATTGCTTTAGGGATGAAGTAATCATAAGAGCACTCCTGC
The DNA here is from genome assembly GCF_963930695.1 of Labrus bergylta. NCBI lineage: Eukaryota > Metazoa > Chordata > Actinopteri > Labriformes > Labridae > Labrus > Labrus bergylta. Next base: position 9,501,970 of record NC_089205.1, on the reverse strand, counting down.
ATGGTTACCACTGACTGCATATAAAGATGGACAACATGTTGCACCCTCATCGTTGTTGAAAAGTGAAGCCAAAATATTGCCAACATCTTATGCATGCAAGTGTTTGTTATCTTTTATTTTAGCTATTCCTATGTCACTTGAGCAGCAACCTCAGCTGGTCCACTTGAGGCCGACTGCAAAAAGCAAAGGAAGTCCCATTTACACCCAAACTTTATGAACAGTTGATAAACTGTATGAGTCACGTGTTGTACTGACGCCTGCATTCTCTAAATGAGTCTCCCTTGCATGGATCAAATTTAAAAGGAGCAACCTGTAAGATATGTAGTGAATGAAATAATGAAATGACCTTACCATATCATCAGACAGAAGAAGGTAGGCAGTTTTAAGGCACCCCCACATGGCCGTTTTGGACACCCCTCGGTTTGCCAGATATGAGACCAGTTATCAGGTCAAACCAACAGGTGTTGCAGCGATGGAAGCGGGCAAGAGAAGTGGTTCAGATAGAAGTGATTGTACCCGACCTAAAAAGCCTCTGCATGTTTCTAATAAGCTCCACGAGCAGAAACGTGCTCAAACTAGGATCAATATTGGAGATGCTTTTGAAAAATGGAGAGAGGTTAGAACACAGAAAGGTTTACAGACAGATGCAGAGCTGGATAAACACTGAAGCTTCAGTGTCCACCACATGACAACCTGTGTGAGCATCGCCTCTAGAGAGGAGGGGGCGGGGGGAGACAGCTCTCTACAATGTTTAGAATTTAGACTGCAGTACCTATTTTAAACACTAGGTGCCAGAGTTACATACTGCTTTATACATTTAAGTTTTTAGCTCCAGGACTTTAAGTTTGTTTGATTTTTGATTTCAGTTTCAGCCGGGTGCATGATGCAGCATCAATCGGCTTACAGTTAGAGATTGCATCTGTTTTTGTTGTTGTGTTGCTACATAACAGGCACGGCACATTCAGACGATTATCTGTCCTCCTAAACACGACAATATGGCTATAATGCATAACGAGTGTGTGGAGGCCTTGAAGTGGATTCTGCTCTACGTCAGGGACGTGACCATGCGACTCATCTGATGCTCATAACAATCCTTTATCATGTTCATCTCCAAGTAAGAAAAATAACTTTCTGGATCATTTCAACCCAGACACGGTGCATGTTTGGAGGATAATGACCCAATAAGAGAGACTGATACGTATGAAATCTGATGTACTAATCACTTATCACTCAAAGTTACTCAACTGGACTCATGATTTGAAGATCTGAAAGAAATAATTAGACAATTCTATGTTGACCCGACTTGAAACTGACAAATTTGATCTAATTACACCGAGTTGTAATGTAATGTCCTTTAATGCAGCTATAATGCAATTTACAGCGGAGATGGATCTGTTTAAAGATAATACGATAACGTGGAAGAAATGTTTGCGCTCAACATCAAAAGGACGCAGACACTTCTAACAAATAAAGATTGTATCAACAAACAGTGCTGCCGTTCTGCAGAGCCTCATTTTGCTGATGAGGAGATATTAATTTTTATTCAACTCATCAAATCAGTCTCTAAATGTTATCTCAAGACACTCTGCAGGAAGAACAGGTTGAGACCTCTCATCTTTATTAATCCCAAATATTATTATTTGGCCGGAGAAGTGCTGAAGTGTTTTCTTTAAAGGATTATTTTAATGTCTTTATTTAGAGACAGGACAGAGGATAGAGTCAGAAACAGAGAAAGAAAGAAAGAAAGATAGAGAGAGAGAGAGAGAGAGAGAGCAGGGAATGATGTGCAGGAAAGAGCCACAGGTAAGATTTGAACCCAGGCTGCCCGTTTGGAGGACTACAGCCTCCGTACATGGGGCGTGCACACTACCCACCAGGCTACCCCAAGACTGAAGTTCTGCACAGAGTATATGAAGAGCTGTGATAAAGCTCCTGTGTGTGTGACAGGTCGTTGGTTTCTGTACTTTGATGTAGTATCCACACTAACAAAGACCAAGACATGTCAGACACCAGAGTGCTCCAAACAAGACTGAGACAAGACCAAGACATTTAGAGACTGAGACCAGGTCAAGACCAAGACCAAGGCAGGGTAAGACCGAGTCAAGACCAAGACATTGGGGATCGAGACCGAGTCAAGACCAAGACCAAGGCAGGGCGAGACTGAGACCAGGTCAAGACCAAGGCAGGGTGAGACCGAGTCAAGACCAAGACCAAGGCAGGGTCAGACCGGAACAAGACCAAGGCCGAGACATAAATATTACTGAAAAATCATCATCTTGTGAGCAGGGGACGTGTCTCTCACTTAGACTGTAACACCGGGAAGGTTGCTGCTGTAACCGGGAGGCGTTTTACTCCTAATCACAGTAATGACGTGGAAAAATAGCCGATCAGTGGTGGTCTTGATTAAAAAACCTTGAGTCCGCCCATTCTGAGACCTAGACAAGGCTGAGTAAAATTGCTTTCGATCCCGGGATGAGACCGAGAACTTCAAAAAGTGATCCTGAGACCGGTCTTGATTCGAGTACTTCAACACTACTGTTATCTAATCGTATGACATGAAATCCCCCTGTTCATTATTGGTGCTCTGTATTTTCCCTTCTCCGTTCCCTGCTCTCTGTGGTGTTGCTGTGATTGACAGGTGAGGGTACATTAGTGCATATTTTGGACTTTTTGAAGGAAGGCCTCGTTGCTCCAGACTGTGCAACAGAATCCTCTATGTGGTTTACACGGCCAATGCAGTGAGGGTTTGGCAAAGGACAAAACTGGCAACCCTGAAGTTTTTTGTTGAAGTCAACGGTGAGTGGAGCTGAAGCAGACAAGACGAGGGACAGAAAGTGACAATAACGATGCACAGAGAAGTCAGAGGAATAGAAAGGAAGAATAACACACAGAGGAAAAGCTGGTTGTGATTTAGACACAATAAAAAACGTTTGTTGCATTTAAAGTAATCCATCAGAGAGCGGAAAGATGCCGAGCGGTTCCCAGACTCAGAGGCTTCGTTCACACTGAAAACCTTAAGGGAAGAATGTGCAACATGTTCCAAATAAATAAATCAGAAATCAAGTCTATCCTGTGTAAATGTGTCTCTGAGTCATGACTGTCTACAATGAGTTAGAAGCTCGAGTCCCGCTGGCTGTGTTGTTGTCAGAGCTGTGTTTACATGGACGGGACGGATGGGCAAAGTGAAGCTACGAGCTAACTAAAGAGCGCTAACATTAGCATGCTAACACAACGATGCAGGACACAGGTGATTGCAGCTTAAGCAAAGGACAATTTTGTCTGCCGTTTACACTAAAGAGAGGGGCTGGAGGTGTGTCTCTGGAGGAGAGCAGAGGCTTCAGTATGGAGAAGGTGTCCAAACAGCAGTTTGTTTTGGTTTCATGCTGGTGCTCAATGGCAACATTTACTGGTTTAAAAAGTCACACATTCTTCCTTTAATGCTCCATTCTGACTTTTTTGCTCAGATCAGATTTTTCTACCTGCTATTCACTTTTTTTGTGTGGCCTGTTTCAGACTCCTGGTCACAGTCCTGATCTGACCCGTATTCACAAAAGAACTACATCACATGTAGCTCATTATGGAGAGAGATTTCATAACCGGCAGAAGTGATGATCTAAAACCTCCTGCAGAACAACAAAGTGTGTCCTTCACAGTTCCTACGGTAATTTCACAGTGTTTTCAAACCGACTTGTATCTGATTTTTCAATCCACATTTGAAAGTGGAGCCCAAATCTGATTGGAAAAAATCAGACTCCGTGTGGCGTCCTGTTCACACCGTCACTAAATAATCAGATCTGAGTCCCACAGGAGCAGATTCAGGTCCCTTTGACCTTCAGTGTGAAAGCAGCCTCAGAGATTTGGTTCTGCAGACAGACAGACGCAGATGTAAATGATGGATTCTGCACACTCAGAGCAGCAGTGTCTGTGCAGAAGTTTTATTTTTTTGTTCTGATGGTGGGAGAGCGGTGGGAGCAGGGAGGTATGCAGAGTGTTTTCAGAGAGGTATGCGATGTAAGAGAGTGGAAGTGGGAGAGCAGCTGAGGCCGTCCAGCACCCATGAATCAGGCTGAGGCACCGTGAAGCAGCGGCCCTCATAGGAGCCAGATGGGCCCTTGGCTCACTAAAGGAACACACACACACTTATACACACACACAGAGAGGCAGGGTGGGAACAAACCGGCTCTTACGGACTCTGCAGATACAAGCCTGAGGATGAAGATAAAAACATTACATGTATTAAAAAGTTTAGATTTATTTGCGGGGGGAAACGGGATGTTTGCAGTCACAACAATTTTTGTATTTATTATTTTGAGCTGAAGACAAATGGCACACATTTCACCTTGGTTCTGTCAAAGGTCGAGACGAGCACTCTCAATGCTGGTAGAAGTTTTTCACATCTTGTAAACTTGTTTTATAAAAAGTCAATTATTTTTGTCCTCGATAAAAAGTGTTTTGATTTTGTAATTTTGTTTTATAAAATGTAAATTTGTCTTAAGTTTTGTTAAAGTGTTTCATATTTTGCGGTTTTGTTTGACACTTCACAGCCACCGTACAGAGGTTCAGAAGAGCCTGAAACTAATGTGTTTGCTGCGATGAATGGTTTCCTAAAGCACATCACCCCCGTCTGCTGGACTTCAGTCACACAGACTGTGACTGATTTCAGCCCCCAGTTTATCTACAGAGGAGGAGGAGAAAACGGCCAGGGGGGAAACTACTCTGCTGCACGGTGTGAAGCAGGATCATTACCAGGTTTATCGTAACTGCTTTATCACTAATTCAGGTGCAGAGTCGTAAAAAAACCCTGAGATATGATGCACACAAACTTGCAACACGCTAGTTACCAAAGATATCATTATTTGCTATGTGCATTACAAAACACAACGCTTAGAGGCCGACCATGCAGGCTTTTCATTAGCTGCTGTTCCTCATGAAGAAAGCTTCATGTTTACATTTTTATAACATTATTTTTAATCAATCTTCCCTTAAATCTGTGTATCCAATCATTGAACTGTAAGACACATTGTAATGGGCTGTGGTGTGTTTGTGTTGTAGTCCTTTCGTCTCTCTTCTCCCTCTTTTTTTTTTTTTGTTGTTCCGCTCATCTGTCCCAATGACGCTGGTTTACCGGGCTCACTTGGCTGAACGTTGGCGAGTATGTCCTGCGGCAGGAGGAGCAGGAGATGCAGGGTGGCCAGGCGGTGTACTAAAACTCACTGAGAAATTAGTTTATTTTCTTTATTTGTTCGTTCTAGTTTCATGCCAACAAACCACCGGCTTCTGTCTTCTTTTAGGTTTTACTCTTTAAAGGAGGCTCGCTCTCTCTTAGTTGTCATTTTGGTTGGCTTTTTGTTTGTTGGCTTTTTGTTTAACCCTAACCCTAACCCTACTTAAAAACTTTATTTGGGTTACATTTCTGGGCTCCACATTTCATTCCGGGTTTTTCATGAATTATTTTGCCCAGCATCCCGAGCGATCCTGGGAACAAATCATACATCAAGAGGAAATTATTTACCTGCCTCTGATAATAAAATCACACCTGCTCCTTAAATCACGAGTAATAAAATGTAGTTAAATGACATTTAGTTCAGTTATGTTATGCATTAGTAAAAGCAGTTTTATTCTGGTAAATCTACAAACACATATCCAACCACGGTCTGCATGTTGATCTCGGAGCTGCTTTGGATCCCGTCTGTAAACATTTAGATGACTTTATCGCCTCCTTACAGCCCGATTGATTCAGTCTGCAAACACTGACTACAACATGCAGATCAAATCTGTACAGGAGGTCGGCAGAACAAAGATGGAGAGTTATGAAGAGATAAGAAAGTCTCAGAACAAAGGCTGCAGACAAATTCAACAATCCTCCGTTATATAAATCAGGATTTCCCTTCCTCAAGTCTTTGATCACTTCGCTCATTTGCTTCATTCACTTTACATCAACGTTTAAATCTTTCCTCTTTTTTCCAAAAGGGATTTCCATTTCCGTGCTGCCTTCAAATAGACCTGGGAATATTGAGATGTAAAGGTGGGTATGCAGAAAACACTGCAAAGTAAATCAGACCATTTTGGTTTAAACGACACTCCTCAGCTTCCTGTTGTTACCTGATGAACTCCAGTATTTACGATCTCACCGTCGGTCAGGGTGTTTGTTATTTTTAACGTCTGAGTCTTTCTGCCTGCGTCACTTCATCGTTTTCACCTGGCTGCAAACCAAATCTTTCGAGTACATTAATGTTCCTTTGTTGTTGATCTACATTCTGTTCATGTTTTTGATGTTTAAGACAAAAGTTATTCACCTGAATGTGGTGCGCGCTTTATACTTCAAGGTAATGTTGCAGTACTCAAGACCAGTCTCAAGACCACTTTTTGAAGGTCTCGGTCTGGTCTCGAGATCAAAAGGGGGTCTTGTTGTTGCTCCTTGATTTCTTTTTCTGTTTGGCATGTCGTGCAGAGATTTTGTGCTGGGAGAAGGGAGGTATGTAAACCCATGGCAGTGGGCGAGCAGCTGAGGCCGTCCTGCATTGCTGCTATACAATCAAAAAGTTTGGTAGGAACAGAGTTAAGGCTTTTGCACCTTCATACATTTGCTATAAGGGATTCATGAGCTCCTGGACTCTCTTTGGATCCTGTATGTGTGAAGGAGTCCAGTCAGTCGGTCATCCTCTGAGAGCACCGACCTCCGTCTGTGGAGGGGCTGAAACGCCTAAAGTTTCCTTTTACTCTGTTGAATTTACTTTTATCTGGGATATTAGCTCTCTGCCATTTAAAGACTAAAATTACACAACAGCCATCGTAAACATTGTAGAATCAAAAATAATCTTATTCCACGAGACGTTTTGATTTTAAGCTACCTCAATTTGAAACCCCACGTCTCCTCTTTCAAACTTGGAAACAGAAAAGTTCATGAAGACATTGAAGGCAGCATTATCCACAGCCTCCATGTTTCCTGCTGCAGGAGCTTCTCTTCATTCACTGCTGAACACTGACCTCTGCTGGCTGAATGCTGCAACAACATCCTAACTATTCACTCTTAACAGTTTCACATCACAGGTTATCCCTCGACACAAACTAGAGCCTGAACCTGAGAAGATTATCCAATAACAGACAGTTTAAGACTATGTCAACGCTGTGCAGAGCATTCAGGACCAGAATCTAAAGTTAGAAGGAGGACATACTGGCTGCTGCATTGTTGTCAGAGAAGCCAGCACTTCAACATAGCATGTTTCCTTAATGTGTGATCATAGAGTAAGGTCACTTTATCATTTCAATCACTACACATCTTACTGATTGGACCTTTAAGGACCGCATTGGAGCCCTCAAATATTTAAAGGCAGGGTTGATAATTTCCTCCAGATTCACTTTTTAATATTTTGGTTGAAATTGTCTTTAGGTCCTGACAGAAATTAATAACTCATGTTCTCTAAGAAAGGAACAAAGAAAATCCATCATCTGTAGCAGTTGTAAGTCTGTAAAAACTTCAACCAATGTCTGCCACGAGGTACCAATCTGATGAACCAATCAGGTCCGAAAAACTATCTTGCAGCTTCTTCAAACATTTCTGTACTTTTCCTCTTAATCACCATAGCCAGAAAGCTAACAGCTCTTCATGCTAAACTGACCTGACCTCCTTCGGTTCTGTTTCCTTTGCTAGCTGCTCTCCCGTCTTTATGTCTCCTTTTGGACCTCTATGGATGAGTCTCCTCTCCATGCCTCATGATCTCGCTCACAGTTTGGTTGTTTTGCACATCTCACCTCCATGTTTCTCCACTTACCGTCGACACACAAGCGAGCTGTGTCCACATTTCCAAAAGAAGCCTGACAACTGAACCACAGCTTTAAATACTTCCTGGTTAAAACCATGTTGCTGCTAGTGAAGGTAAACTCACACAGACTGTACAAGCCGTTACAAATATTCCAAACATCGATCTTTCTATAGAAGCTTTAAAATATAAATTGACACTTTAAAAATCAGCATCAAACTTAAATGAGTTTTACTTCAGCTGGTTTAAAACAATTACCAAAAGACAAAACATTTCATCCTCCCCCATTCAAAGGCCAACTTAATACGGTCCAGATTGCCCTCACCTGGTGGAGCATGGTGCATTCATGGGCGCGTGTTAATGAGAGAACCATCCTCAACCAGGAAGTTGATCAACGTGTAGAAAGTTAAGCAACTAGAAAAAGAAGACGAATAGAAAAAAAACGTAATTACAAATAATTAATAACATATTAAATTAAGCAAAAGTTACTTTAGCTGACACATATGTGGACAAATCAATCAATCATTCACTACAGGAAATAACAGCCATGAAAGATACAAATACAAACTGTAGGCAGACTTTTAAAAAATATTTTTATATATATTTTTTAATATGATTTTTTTATTACCGGTATTATCTTATTATTTAATGTCATATATTATTTTCAGGCCCCCCCCCCCCACCCCTTTCTATTCTACCCCTCTCACACTCACACACTGCACACCTGATGTTATCAAAGTGTGTGAGGACTCAGTGAGATTGGGATTGCACCACTCTCTTTTCCAGCAGGGGGAGTTTTAACCCACTAAACCCACCAGGTGGCAGTGGTATACTGCAGTTTCCTGGATCTGATGAACCGGTTAACCCCATCTTTTACCCCAGAGGGAAAGAATCCTCAACCTCCCAGTCCTGAAACAGAGATCTGAGCTGGTCTGTGCTGCTGTAACTCTGACGCCGGATGCTGCCTGACTGAGCTGTGGCATGTAACGTATCGGAGAGTGGATGTGTGTGTGAATATCTAAAGATGTCTGTAGGATGAAGTCGTGAAAGAGTGCATACCTTTCCCACTCCTTAAAGATTTCATGCACACACCTTCTTTCTGCACACTGCGGGTCGGAGCTGTGTTCATGTGTGCGTTGCTGCCGTCTCCTGGGCTCTGCCACCCTGCCCAGACTACTAATGCCCTACCTGCTTCTCATTAGCATGTCCCGTTTGAGTCCGGCCATCTGCACCAGCTGGTTCACAAACCCTCTGCCAACCGTTTGATGTCGACGAGGACGAGGAGCTCGGCGACGTGCTCACGACGGCGTCTCAGTGCCAGACTTAAAAAGACCTCTTTGCTTTGTAGTTTTTATTTTTTTATTTCATTTTAGAAGCCAGAGGAAAGTCCTGATGTTTTCATCTTGGCTGGCAGGCTTAAAGGGGACCTAGGCAGGTTTGGATGGCATCAGGCACAGGTACTTCTCCGAGTGTGTGCATAGTGATTCAGTTGCCTTAGATGTGCAGGATTTGTCTTGGCAGATGCTTAAAGAGAAAGTGGAAAAGGTGATGTAGTGGTAAACAGAGAGGAGGGGGATGTAGACTTAGAGCACAAAATGTCTTCCTGTCTCTGGGATGCAGCCTAGTTTGCAAAATCAACATCTCAGAATCCTCGAAGAACAAGTATCAAGGTTGAAGAAAAACAAATACACAGTTTGTATGGTCTGGAATAATCTCAGGACACATGAGCAGATCTCAGGGGTTTAATAGTTTAATATATTACAGCAACAATATGTAGGACTTTGGTTTGGTGAGCTTTGGTGAGCTGCCGACTCAGCAGAGTCCCCCCCCCCCGTAGACAACGCGTATTTGTTGACAATCAGATCGTGCAAAAAGAAGCCAAAGAACCACGTCGACTGACCAGGTTCAGTGACATGACCAGATTTGCCTAAATCTGACTCTGCTAGCGTCTTCAGCCAGTTAACATGTGGAGTACGTGCATGTGTATTCAACTGTTACCATGACGACTACATGCCGTGACCTGCAAGTTAAGATCGGTTCGTAAAGATTTGAAATCATAAGGTTATCTTGAAAATGGACGAGGCAAGAGACGACTTTTTGGTGTCAGATGGATTTATTGATTTCTTCGTATCAAACCTGAGACTTAACTCGGGTTAGACGACTTTCTGCAGCCGGTAAAGCTGCTAAACACGAGCTAACGATGATACCGCTAACGATACAAGCTAACATTACGTCTCAGTTTGTTCTGAATAATTTCTGCAGGGATGTACACTCTGCTTCTCACTCGCTTGCTCGCTCACTCTCTCTTGTTCTTTTGTGTGGTCACACGCACTTCTCACGAGACGACCTCGGCCCGCTGATGAAGTTACAAACTGCAGAAAACAGGTGCTCAGGGCGCACTGCGGACAGGATACAGACGCCATTCTCCCCGTTGAATATTATTGTGCTATTAAATCAACTTTACAACGACTATTTTACGGTGAAAGCATTACATATTGTTGCTTTAAAGGCAGTTGTGTTTTAAATGCTAAATCACTTGTGTTTAAAGAAGTCATTGCTCTTCCCAAAATAAGAAGCAGTCAGTCACTGTTGTGGCCTGCTCTGATGTCACGTTGGTCTGTGGGGCATGCCGAGGTCTGCGAGGTGGGTAAACATGTGTTCAGAGATACTGTAGACGAGTAAATACACCCACAGGCACAGGCTGACACATGACTGAGCTACGCCTGCTCCAGATATCTCTCCGTCTCTCTTTCTTCCTCTCCCCCGGCTCTCCTCCCGCATCGCTTCATCATCTCCCAAACAAAACGGCGTAAAGGAGCCGAGGATCTAAATGAGGAACGAGTGAGAGGCGATGGGAGGACGATGAGAGGAGTGCTGGGAGGCCGCTCTTTAAACATGGTAATGGCCGACTCTCCATCATGTGCAGCCTCACAGGGCCGGCAGCTGCAGGACCTGCACTGCTAGAGACCCAGGAAACATAAAGATAAATTAATCAATGCCTCTTTCTCCTGTTCTCCTCTTCGCTGTCTCTCTCTATCTCGGGCTCTTTCTCGCCTCAGCCTCTCCATCCTCTCTGTGCAAACATTACAACACACCCTTGTCTTTATTGCAGCACCTTTGCCTTTCTCATCCTTTCCCATCCATCCCCTGGAAGCTTAAATCCTCCCCCTTCCTCCCCTCCAGCGTGTTACGCTGATGCGTAATGCTGACCCACTTTATTTGACAGGAAGCATGGAAGAAGGAAGCGACGATGGAGGGTAAGGAAAGATGGAGGGAAGGAAGGAAGGAAGGAAGAGGACGTTAGAGCTCTCCTCCTCTTCCACCTCTCCTCATGTCCCACAGTGGTTTGTTTAAGGTAAATATTTTTACAGCACCACTCACCACAAGAACTTCTGTGAACCCCCCCTCCACCTCGCAAACCTCTTCTCACGACTAGATCAAATATTCATATCCCCTCCCACCAGCGCGCTCTCTGCTCATCTCTCCATTTCCCGGTGTGTTTAACCCCCCACGTCGTGTCATTTCAGGTTCTGTCACTCCCACTCAAGCTTTTTTTCCGCCCCCTCACTTTTCACTTCTCTAGCATACCTCAGCTCCCACATCTCCAGTAATCATATACCGTACCCTCTATAGCGCTGTGAGGGTGTGTGTGTCATGTATGGGTCACACTTCACGTGCAGTTAACACATCAGGTGGGAGGGGTCTGCTTCTCTCATGGGGGTTTCTTTTAGAGCCCCGGCTTTAGAAAACAAAGGAGCCCTGCAGAACTTTTTCCTCTGTGATATGAATGCAAGAACAAAACAGATCTGATGCATGTGAGGTGAAGATGAGAGCTGTGGATAATAATAGTAATACAGGACTGAAGCATGCACAGAGGACGCATTGCCATCTCCTTTGTCCGGACGACCCCCCTCCTCGTCCTCGTCCTCGTCCTCGCCACCTGTCACTAAATATGTATACAGTTAAAACACAGAGGAATAAAACAGTAAAGCATTATAGTGCTTCCGCAGTATGAGGGCTGGAAACCAAAGATCTAAATCATAAATAGATTGAAGATATACTGAACGAGACCCAATGCACCCATGACCTCAAAAACATACCTCACCAGATTACAGTTCCTCTCACTTCACTGTCTGTCTGTCAGCTCATTCTGTAGTGCTACGGCCTGCAACCTCATTTTCCCTTTAACACTGTCTTTACTTTACCTGCCTGTGACAGACAACATTCAGAAAATCAGAGCAACAACCTGGAGATCAAAAGAGTTGGATTTGGAGAACTTCCTGCTGTTATTAAAGGATCAATGTGTAACTCTAACACCTAGTGTTTAAAATGGGTACTGCAGTCTGATTTAAAAACATAGTAGAGAGCTGTCTCCCCCCGCCCCCTCCTCTCTAAAGTCGATGCTCACGCAGGTTGCCATGTGGTGGACACTGAAGCTTCAGTGTTTATCCAGCTCTGCATCGGTCTGTAAACCTTTCTGTGTTCTAACCTCTCTCCATTTTTCAAAAGCATCTCCAACATTGATCCTAGTTTGAGCACGTTTCTGCTCGTGGAGCTTATTAGAAACATGCAGAGGCTTTTTAGGTCAGGTACAATCACTTCTATCTGAACCAGTTCTCTTGCCTGCTTCCATCGCTGCAACACCTGTTGGTTTGACCTGATAACTGCTCTCATATCTGGCAAACCGAGGGCCGTCCAAAACGGCCGTGTGGGGGTGCCTTAAAACCGCCTACCTTCTCTGGTCCAAACAAATCCAGAGCATTCAGGACCAGAATCTAAAGTTAGGAGGAGGACATACTGGCTGCTGCATTGTTGTCAGAGAAGCCAGCACTTCAACTTAATGTGTGATCATATAGTAAGCTCACTTTATCATTTCACTCACTACACATCTTACTAATCCATTAGGGACAAACTTAACAGAGAAAAACAGAATCAAACGTTGCGTCAACGGGAAAGAAAAAGAGCCAAAGAGCGAGGTTTCCTGAGGGGCATCTGAAGGGAAGGAGAGAAGTCTGCTGGGTGGAGGACAGACGAGCACGTGTCAAACCTGCCTCTGCTGTCTCTCCCTCTATGAATATTTGATGCAAGGGACTAAAACCAGCACCGTGAACTCTAAAAAAGTGTGACAGCTGAAAATGCTCGGAGGAGAGCGGCTATACAGCAGCCATCTCGAAGCAAAACGAGGGGAGTGCTGCCACGGCGAGAGAGGTCTGAGAGAGGGAGGGCGAGCAAGAGAGACGTGTAGAAACATGGCAGGGTCGAGAGACTGCAGACGGGAGGGATGGACACCACAAACATGTCTGTATTTAGAAGGGAGAGGAGCAGCTAAATGAAAGGGCGACAAAAGTGGAGGCTTACATGAAAAAATTACAATTGAATGTTTTGTTTATGCCAGTTTGATCAGAAAAAAGTCGACAGAGGCTAAAAATCAAATCTTTACTCTCATTTTAGAAGATAATCTCCTCTCTCACTCTCGCCCGACCTCTTTGAGAAGTGAGAACAGCCACCCTGGAGTTACTTGGGGGGACTTTTGTCTATCCTCGCGAGGACATCAGGTCATTACAAAATGTTCTGGAACACACACGTGGAGGTTTGCACACACTGACACGCTGTGGGCCGGCAGGCGGGGCCGTTGAAATATTGATGGAGCTTCTCTCTGTGCTTTAATGAAAAATCATCCTCCGATAAATGTTTCATCCCTCCAGATGCATCACCTACCCATTTTTAACAGACGAGGCAATTCGCTGTAGAAACACAAACAGTGTGTGAGTGCGTGTGTGTGTGTGTGTGTGTGTGTGTGTGTGTGTGTGTGTGTGTGTGTGTGTGTGTGTGTGTGTGTGTGTGTGTGGGGTGGGTGGGTGGGTCTTGCTACAATTTGTTGCTCTCAGTGTACCGAGCTGGAGGAGACTTTAAAACAGAAAGAGGTGAGCAGAGGACAGAGGAGCAGCTTTTTCCATCACCTCTTCCTGTTCACACAATCACACAGCATATTGTTCACTGTGGAGACAATGTGATGATGTCATGGCGGCGAAACTCACAAGGCTAGGTGTGTCCTCCAGTGATAATCTTTTGACAGCTATTTGGAGAATAATTCCTCTCAAGATTCAGCTCCTCATGATTCTCCACATGGTTCATGGGACCTGTCCCTCTGCTGCCTCCTTTTGGGCGGTTGTGTGTAATGCGTTCATGCGCTCCGAGAAGCTCCTCTCTCTCGCATCAAAGAGAAGCAAATGAGTGTGTGCGACTTATATTGGAGGCAATGGAGGCCAGTGTAGACCGGACACTGGTCACCCATGAGTAACTTTAGACGTGCAGAACATTTAAATCTAGCTCGTATCAAATTTAAAACTCTGCTGCTCGCTAACAAAACAGCGACAAAGACGTCTCCTCCTTACCTAAACTTAACCAGGTCTACACTCCCTCCTGCCCTCTACGCTCTGCCAATGAAAGGCGATCCAACCTTCACAACAGGGTCCTAAGTCCCTAACTAGACTCTTCTCCTCTGTCACCCCCCGGTGGTGGAACGAACTTCCAAACTCCATACGATCTATTGAGTCCATTTGCACCTTTAAGAAAAAGCTAAAGACTCAGCCTACGACCTTAATGACGATGATGACGATAGTCTCAGTATTATTGATGATGATGATGGTTTTGTTTCATAACAACGACTTTCAAGAACTGCCGCTCCCACTCCACCCTGTTTGTCTCAGTTCTTAGAGGACCCACCCTCCCTTCCCTTCCTCTCATCCACTCACCCTCCTCCCTCCTCCCCTTATCTTGTTCGTCTAATTCTCGGCACAGTCGGAGCCATCCTGAGTCTCCCTCTGCCCTGCAGTCACTGCCTTCAGCTGCTGATCCACCTTTTGTTTAAGGAAGAATGTGTAACATTTTACACATCAATATATCTATTTTCTTCTTCTTTGGTTATTTCTATGTATTCGTTTAGCCCCCTCCCTTCTGCCCTTTGTACAATTCCCCCGTGGGAGAGGATCGGGAGTGTGCCGCTTTTTGCCAAATTAAAGTTGAATCCCGGTGTCACAGCATCGTTAAGAATCCACACAACACAATGCAGAAATCCTCCGGTTACATGTGCCTCTCAGAACGTCTTTGCACAGAAGTTGACAATCACTCAGGGTAAAATGAGAAGTAGAAAAGGGATCAAGAGGTGTGACAACATCTATGAAGCAGAAAGCAGAGTGAACACACGGCCTGAGAGAACAAGTCAGTCAGAGTGAGAATGTGTTGTAAGTCTGACCTCCCTATGAAAGCTGGAGGAAAACTTTTCTTGCAGCTCAATCAAGTGTCAGCGATCGCTTCTCTCGGTGATTAAATCATCCCTGAGCAAGCGTCCAGTTTACCGTACGTCCTTGCTGACGAGGCTTCTACACAGCGTGCCTGTCAGACCATCCCCCCCTGAGTGAGTCAGCAAGAACACAGCAGCATTAGGAGCAGGAAAACTTTTAGTGTACCAACGCCTCCTCAAAGAAAAACACACGGTTCATTTATCAGCTGCTCGAGATGAGGCAGTTTCTTTTTACTGTGATTTCAGCGCGAGTTGTTGAATTCTCGCCCGCCTTTGTGTGTGAATGTTTCATCATCCCTCTGGCGTTGTACGCTGACTCAACATGTAAGAGCAGAAGATAATAAATAAGATCTATATGAGCAGCTAGCGTGAGTGAAGAGTATACATTTCATATCAGCATGAGCCCCCGACCCACTAACCCATTTAACACCAGTGGCCCCCGGCAGCCGTGCAACGCTGCATCAGCTCTTCAGCTCACACACCACCTGCTGGAATATTTTGTACACTCATCATATGCTATATATATATATATATATATATATATATATATATATATATATATATATATGTATGTATGTATGTGGAGATGCCACATGTCATAACAGCTTAAGTGCCCTGAGTTTGCACACAAGCTGCATCAACTCTCCGACTGCGGCGACATCAATTATTGAGTAACGAGAAACATGCAAGAATACTTTGTGTTTGGTGACAACAGGAACATGCTCGCTCACTTCTGCACACACTGAATATAAAAGACACTTTATAGTCATTGTTTATCAAATACAAATCCACTCCATGCATCACAACAATGTGCGTTTCTTTCTTTCTTTATTAGGATCCCCATTAACACCAGCATACGCATCGAATATTCCTCCTGAGGTCCAACACGTCCAGTCATACTCATTCATACACAGAACAAACAAAGACAAACAGAAACCAGCTCCTCCAGTAGAATTCAAGTTCATCCAGAAGAAGAAAATAAATAAACAGACATCCATTTCACAACCAGCAAAAGAACACAAACTCTTTGTCCTCACATTTCAAATCATATAACACACAGATTGACCTCTATTTATAAATCATTGTCTGAATGACCTTTATAAGAACAAATCCAAACTTTTTACACACATTCATTCCAAGAAAATCTTATTTCACACTTAGCCGTTCACTCACAGAGTTAAGATTAGAAGAAGATTTACTTTATTGATCCCCGCAAGGGGAAATTTAAGTTTTTACACTCTGTAGTCATGCAACACATACATAGGCTGAAGTATATATACACACATGCACACAAACAGGATCCTATGGACATGCACTAAGGGAGAGATGTCAGAGTGACGGGGTGGCCCACAGCGGGCGCTCCTGAGCTGATGGTGGGGAGGGGCGGCAGTGCTCAGGAGGTGATCTGGCACCTCTCCCGCTACCAGACCAACTTCCATGCTTGGTCCGCACCCGGACTTGAGCCGGCGACCCTCCGGTTTTTAGATTTATTTTTGGGCATTTTCTGCCTTTATTTCAGAGATAGGACAGTGGATAGACTCGGAATGACATGCGGGGAAAGGAGCCACAGGTCGGATTTGAACCCGGGCCACCCACTTGGAGAACTATAGCTTCCATACATGGGGCGCGTGCACTAAACACTGCTCCACCAGCCCCCCACAGTGTTGTTGTTTTGACTTGACTGGGATTCCTCTTTGGAGACTCAGATTCTGACTTGAACACTGGGCACTCGAGCCTTCAGGTTTGGTAAGTCGTACATTCAGCACATGTTTTGCACATGTTTTGCACATGTTGGAATTATTGATGTACCAGTTTAATTATGTCATCCAGAGCATGAAAACGAGCATGGATGTTTTGAGTGCTTGTTCATGGTGTAGCTGGGTGTGGTCGCTCTGCGTTAGATTACAGCTGAGATTTGTTCTGGACACATTTTCTTTCCCGGCTTTTCTGCTCGCTCACTCATTAAGCAAACACGTACAATAACCATAACTCCTCCGGGCTGTTTTCCTGAACTCTGGCCAGATTGTAAATGACTGCAACTTGCTTGATTGGCAGCGCTTAAGAGGCCGGCACAGAAAAAGCAGCTTATGTGCACGACCGGTCGTGTTAAAATGCATCTTTCCTTATTAAGATTCAGAAAGGATTGGCTGATTCTGTCTTCACGCCGTTCTCTGTCTCTTCATTGTTATTGAGTGAAAACCCATTAAAGCCGGGCTAAGACTTGGCAAGCTTGCAGGATGCCGCCAATACAACTCTGCTGACATTGTCTGTACCCTTGATACCTCAGCCGTTCTCCCGTCTCACGCTGAATGATACAAATATTGGAATTGAACTGATTTCCCCTGGCAGAGCCGGGACTCTTTCCTCGGCTGCAGTTAAACACAATACAAGAGGTGAAACAGCTAAATTGAAATGATAAAACAGTTTGAGCAGGCGCTTTTGGAGACAATAGTGCCAATCAGGACGGGTCCTAAAGGCATGAATGAGGAAGAAGCAATGTCAATGAACCCTCCACAATATCTCTCTGTGCTTGGAGGCTGGGAGTTACATTGCAGAACAATGGTTAAAGAACTTTTCTTCTAGCGCTGCAGCCAAGCTTATCCTCATAATCTCTGTCACTGTGGGAAGATCGATATGAAAAGCACCCGTGGAAGAACACAAGCAGGCCTCTCCACCGGCCCAGAGGCCTCACAGTCTGCTGTGTTACCAGCCATTTCACTCCTTCTTGAGTTGTTAATTCAGTTACCTGCTCCCTGGCTGATCTCTGCAGCTCAAACACACATGTTCTACTCCATTACGGCCAGTGCTGGGCCGCCACCAAGCCAAATACTAATCAATGCTGGACACAGTCCACTGTCAGCCGTGCTAATGGTTTGCTTATGCTACCCTGATTTGATTTCAGGACATTGACACATTGCACTGAAATAAAACACGAGGCGTCTGTAGCACCAGAACCTGCGGAAAAATCTCTCTGAATTAATCAAAAATCCTTCAGATACAATAATGACCCCAAAGTTAGAAGTCAGGGGATAAGGGTTTTTAAGTTTGAACCAATCAGACGCCTCCCTGTCTCCCTGCTCGCTCTCTACCTCTTACATGCACTAGCCCACACTCAAAGCGCGTCACCGATAACAGAGTTTATACTGTGAGTTTACTCACCGCTGAATGAGGCATGAGACGACGTAGTTTCTACACAATGTAAGAGATGGGCTGAGGTCCACTTCTGGAGCCACGGCGCTCGTGCATGTAAGTGAGGGGGCGTGGCTTTAGAGGGAGCACAGAGGGGAGGGGGGGTGCAGACGGATCACTGAGGGAATATTACTTTCAAAATCATGCTAGTTTTAGAAAATGACCAACCCTGCCTTTAAGAGACTCGTACGAGCCTCTTTTTCTGCCTCAATCGAAAAAAAATGTCATCTTCCAGCAGTGTAAGAAAAAGTTGAACTGAATTTATTTAATTTATAGGGACGATGGAATTTAACATATTTTCAATACAAAGCATGATACTCATGGGCTGCACAGAGAGTTTATAGCTAATGCTAATTTCCAACTCTTTGTCTTTGACGAGCAGTGCTGTAATGACCCTGCTGTAAACTGGGCTGCCATCATGTTTGATTCTCGATTGGGTTTTTCTCTTTTATGAAGCCTTTGTTGGGGTTATTAGTCACTGCGAGGCCATGTGATTACCTTGAGTGTAACACAAAAATGTTGCGATAACCCTCTTAAAGCTCACTGTGTTCTGAGGGGGTGGTGGGGGGGGGGGGGGGCTTACAGTTGACCAGCCGGTGTGTGAGCTTGACCAACATGGCCTCCAGGGGGTGACAAGCTACCGGTGCTGGGTGAAAAGCTGCTGCCGGGGCTGGAAGAATGTGAGTCATGCTTGACCTCAGGTTTTTTTGTGTTCGGAGGCAGAGAAGAAAAAAAATAATGACCAGTGTTCATCAGGAAAGAGGGAAAGGGCAGAAACAGGAGTCGTGTTAATGGGTTGGTGTGTATTGATCAGAGAGCTTTAGCTTTTAAGATTTTTTTTATTTTTCATTGATTCTTAACTTCTAAATGCACTGTTGGACTGTTTCCTATTTCCTGGAGCCAATCCCAGCTGTTATTGGGCAAGAGGACTGGTCACCAGCCAATCACAGGGCTGACATCTAAAGACAGACAACCAGCCACACTCACATTCACACCTACAGGCAATTTAGAGTCAGCAGTTAACCTAACGAGCATGTGTTTGGACTGTGGGAGGAAGACGGAGATCCCGGAGAGAACCCACACATGCACGGGGAGAACATGCAAACTCCACACAGAGAGACTCCTGTCAGACGGGGATTCAAACCAGGAACCTCCCCTTTAACTCGTGAACAATTGCAAATAAAAAAAAAAAACGGCTTCAGCAATTAAACTTGCAAGACGTCTATTTACACAAAAAAGGTTACAAGTCTGTCTATGGAGTGTGCTGACTGTTATCCAATAGGCAAAGGGGTCATCACTAGTTTGAGAGGAACCTAGATGTTCTGTGATTCTTCCTTTTGTCCTCCTCTTCCTCTCGTCCTCTTCCTCATCCCCGTTGTCCATCAGCCTCCTGCAGGTCATCACTGTGGCTAAGACATAGGAGGTTAATCGGTGTGACTCAGGCCCAGCTCTGTCCTGAAATCAAACAACCACAGCCGACAAAGAAAAGGCAGAAAGGGATATTTTAGTGGTTTTATATTTTCTCGTGAAGTGAATGCGTCTTTGAGAATCCCCCCCTGTCGTAAAGCGTGCAGCTGAGATGATAGTCTTTGTAGATGAACCCTGCTGTCGGAGCTCACGTTTGCTTTTGAATTACAGAAACAACCCTCATGAATAAAAACGCCAATCATGCAAATCTGACAATACCCCATCATTTTTATTGTTCAATTCTCCATTCATGCAGCAGCTTGCTGGCAGACAAATGAGAACGAATAATCACAGGTGGTTGGAACAGACACTGGCAATACCAGAAGGCTCTTTCAGCCTGAAAGCGCTGCTGTGTGCCACTGCCTTGCGGCATCAGACAGAGCCCATGCATCATAACAATACAGCCTTGGCACGCTCAGGACATATTGACACAGCAGTATATCCAGGTTGGCAAGGTGGCAATAATGCCCGCAGACTGGCAGACCTGGCAGAAACATGATCTGAGAGAGCTGCAGACGGGGGCCTTGGGCATGGCTGTTGGCATGCGTTGGCATTTATAGTGCTGGTGTAATGAGTGTGTGATTGATTGGGACCACAATAGAGGCTCATGTACTCAGAGCGGTATACAGCACGTCTGGCACTCCTGGATTAGAGCCCCCCTGGGCTCCCACCCAGATTAAAGGGTTACATTTAACAGCATGAATAAAAGATTGAAATTATTCTCTTTGGAGAGTTCCCCTAGGAGAACGGATTGGACTGTTTACATTTGTCCTGCTGAGAAGGACGCTTTTACCATTTCCTGTTTCCTCTTGAAAAACACACTAGCTTGCAGCAAATGTCTCTATATGTGGCTCTAAGTATGCAAGGGCAAGCAGAATTTAAATATGTAATTATGAGCTAGAAACTGTACAAATGGGATGCCTGCGAATATGATTATGCCAACTCTAAAGGTTACCCCAGTCATTTGGATAATTACATTTACATGCCTGGGGCCAGGCTCTCCTTGAGGAGGAGAGGGCATGGAGGGAGCAGTGGTGTCACCCGAAATGTTTCAGAGGAGGCATCCAGGAACTCACTGTTATCACGCTTTAATGAGGACATTTGCACCCGTAGTCAACATCATTTTGCTTAAACCTTAGGAAGAGGGATGGCTGTGGGCGCTTTTATGATTTCAATCTTTCTAATTGGCCCTCTAGTTCAGGAGCTAATGTAATGAATGAAAGGATGGGGCGTCTTAATCAACTACAGGAATTGTGGGTAAACCAGTGGGCAGCAGAGGCCCCTGGCAGGTTTTGACTCCCACCCCCTGTTGCACTATTTTATCTTCAACTCCCCGATCACTTAACCAAATGAATCGGCTGCTCACATGTCGTCATGGTGATATTTCACACGTTTTTACCAGCATCGTAAATATTACAGTCGTTTCCCCCACTCTCCCTTGCTATGCTTTGTTAATTATTTATTTATAAGGATTACAGCCAAAGTAATATTTTACAGCGTTTTTTTTTTTTTACTCGTTGCCAAGACTGAACTGCAGGATGAAAACGAGAGCGTAAACAGAGATTTACAACGACATCATAAGGAATTAAGAAATAAAATCCTGATTTGGAGTCATTTCAACTGGGCATTCATCAAACTGTTTCTATGGATTGGTCATTCATCAATTGATCAAGGGCCATGGGCTTACGCAAGCGGAACAAGAGTTGGCTTCAGCCTCTAGCAGGTAATCAATACTTGATAATACAGAAGCTGCCCTAACTATTGACAAGCAGAGCAATACTCCCCTCTGTTTCCCTATTCATTCACAGATGGGTCAATTAAAAAGCCGTCTCGGCCTCAGACTCCGCTCTCCAGTTGGTTAGAGCAGGTTGGAGCCCCGAGGGAGATGGAGGTTATAGGGTGAAAGAGCCGGAGATTTAGGGCCTAGAGGCTCAGAGGTTCACAGTTGGTCTTTCTACCCAAAGAGGGATAAGATGCGGGGAAGATTCTGTCTTATCAGTCAGCTCATCAGCGAACAGCTGCAGCACCACAGGTGCAGCTTGGTGTGGGATGGGCTTAGAGCAAAGTCACAAAATCAACTTTACCTAAAGGCAAGGTTAGAGTCTGTTGCTCACTTCTTCTTAAAGTCTCTGCCATAGACTACCTATAAATGAAGTGGATGTAGCTACCGTGATGTCACCAATCGGTTTGTAAACGAACGTTTTTAAGCCTCTGGACAGTTTGGGTTGGGTTAGGGTTAGCCCCAATGCGCCACACCCAACCCTAACCCAACCCCCTAGTCTTTGGCCTTGCACCAGTAAAAGCGAAGAAACGTCACCACCACCTCCTGCTCACTCAAGGTGAATTCTCCTGATCATATCCTACTGCGTTCTCACATCAGATAACAAAGCAGAGAGAGATCTTGCAGCTTAAATAGACCGCAAATTGGAAGGAGATGTTGTCAGGTGATTGTTGAGAATGAGGCATGTCAAGTGTGAATGTGTTGGTGTGCTAATAAAAGTCTTTGATCACAAGCGTTCCTAACATTTCTGTTTCACTTATGAAAGACTACTGGAACATGACGGAGAAAACACTCGTTTCCAAACAGCTTCTTTGTCCCAGACGCAGCCACTGTGCCAGTAGGTGATGTTTGGTATAGTAAGTCAGAGAGTTCTGACAACTTAAGCACACGACGCTGAGAGAAAATGAATGTCCTCAATGACTACGACCTACCAAACCCCCTCCTCCCAAAAACATATCTGCCACCTTTCACCTCTTCCCTCCACTGACCCAGTCCTGCAGGTATCATCTTTCTTCACCAGGTGACCCCTGCCCTGAGCGCTGTCAGGCGATATGTTAATGGGACAGTGTTACCAAACCACCATTATGAATGCCAGTGTCACAACAATGAACGCTCACAGACACAGATCTGACACGGCAACCTCAGGAGTTTGTAAGAAGTGGACAGTCATAAAGGAAGCTCTGTTTGAAAAGAAAATGTTGCTTCATCCTTTTCTTCTTCAAGTCAATATATACCAGTGTGTTTATGATCTGTTCCTAAGAGGACATGGTAAACAGAGGACGTTCACAATGGAAAGTTTGGATGAACTGATTAACCTGTGGTATGCTTTCACACTTCCTTGTTAAGCTTTCCGCGGGGCCTTTGAGGAATGAATGAAAATGTATTCCTGTAAATCAATGAAAAGAAAACAACAGTTGTCACTTGCAAGGGGATGAAAAAGAAAAAAGTTTAACAGTTTTTTTTTCATTGTTTAAAGTTTTCATTAGGATATTTTCCTTTACGGTTAAAAACTTCCAACTTCCAAATTTTTTATTCTAGACATCTAAAATCCAATTCTTAGTAGTCAAAATTACATTATTGATATCGTTACCTGGAATTGTTACACGTAAGAATGTAATTACAGATAACTTATATCTTTTACATGGAACAATTATATTAGGGATATCTACAATTTTCTTTTTAACTAGTCCAAATTGAATTGTTGATATCAAAAAAGGAACTTCCTCATGTAAAAATGTCATTGTAGATATCTGCAATTACACATATCCAAAATGGGAAATTACATTTCCATTCGTAACAGTCACTTTTCAACATGTGGAAATTCAATTGTAGATATCTGTAATGATTATTCTTACTAGTTAAAAACTTATTTCTGATATATGTAATTCAGCTTGAACATGTCGTAATGACATCATGCACCGCTCGTTAACTTCGTGATAAGAAGTGCAGCGTGCAGACGGGAAAGCAGCAATCAATCTCTCCTCTGCGGTCAGAAGTGTAAATGTTTAGATGTTCAGCCGTGTAACTTCCCGTGTTCACACACACGTCCATTAGACAGAGCCTGCAGATCCATCCAGACTCCCTCTGACCTGCCCGGCCTTATCAGTGGGACACTCTGCACCTGGACACTGGACGTTTGTGTGTGTGTGTGTGTGTGTGTGTGTGTGTGGTTGTGGGAGAAAAAGCGTGGTAATGCGGCGTGAATGTGTGAGCATACATCAAAGTGTCACAGACTCCATGAATGTGTGCCCGAATGTGACCGTCTGAGGTGGAGTTTGTGAGTGTTTTGATGTCACAGGTCAGCTTGGGAGAGACTGGGAGGTAGATTGAATCGTGACATAACAACCACAACATGCCCCCTTACACACACACACACACACACACACACACACACACACACACACACACACACACACACACACACACACACACACACACACACACACACACACACACACACACACACACACACAGCCCTATCCGTCCTGTAACGACAGGAATGCCATTTTTCAAGTCATTTGTCTGACTTTCCTGTTTGAATTAGAGGTGCAAACATCAGCCAGCCTTGATAAATGGTGTTTATCCAGGGCCAAAGGATCAAGGCAACTGTAATGCAGTGTAAATTGATGAAGAAACAAAGAGGGGGAGAACAAAAGAGAGTGTGGAAAAAACACAATGAAGTCAACACTATAGTCAGTGTGTTAGCGGCTTGGGGGGAAGCGATGAGAATGTGGAGCAGAAATAAGGGGATATTTGGATTTAAAGTCGGGGTAAAGAAGAGCAAAGCAGGGGACCATCAAGAATGTCTGCAGGCTGCTCTTATCTCTCTGAATGGGAGGAATGCACACGCCCACACAAACAGAGCAGCTAAATTAAGATGTGCACTGAAGGAGAAGCAAGAACAAATCAATGGGCAGTTTAGCACCCATCTTCCAGGGGATGTAAGAATACCTTAAGGGTAAGACACAAAAGTGTGTGTGTGTGTGTGTGTTTGGCCCTTTGTGTGTGTGTGCACAGTGGAGACTGCTGACAGAGAATTAGCCCGTGCACTTTTAGCTGCAGGGGACCTGGGTGGGAACATACACCCACGCATAGAGCCTCAATCAACGTCCCCCTTCCTCCCACACCTCCTGCACCCCAAAGGGCCTGTCGACCCAACTGCCTGGAACCTCTTTGAAAGAGGTGAAAAGAGTGTGTGTATGAGGTATGTGTGTGCAAGGGGGGAGTTTAATGACACAGCGGCAGGGTGTCCCTAAGCCACCCGTGGGTGTACCTGAAAGAGCACCAACCCCTCTGAATCAGGCTTTAACTATAAGCTGATTGGTTGGGGGTGAATCAGCTTTACGTGTTCTTTTGTATTGCAGAAATGTTGACACCAACCCTCATTTAAAAACCACTGGGCCAGTAGGTGATGCCGTTTGTTTCGGCTACATTTTACTATAGCTGTTTTCATACATATTTGAAGTGAGCTGCATGTGTGAACTCAAACAGTCGAAATGTTCTCCCATTTATGATGCTAGGGCCGTAACGTCCTCACTGGCTCTGCATCTAAGAGCTCCATAAATGTTTTTTAAAACCTCGCTGACCTCTATTCGGTTGCATGTCTCATTCTACTATTTGAGTAGATTCTGCGTGCAGCAGCTTTATCAGCCCTGCATGAAGCGCTCTTGATTTGCGTGAGGGAACCAGTGCCTGTTTTATTATGGTACGTGATAAGCCTTTTCAGGCGCCTTATAGCTCTGACATGAAAAGCCCACGTGGAAGGAGATAGTTTTCTTTCGAAATATCGATCGAAAATGCAAACATAGTACAGTGGAGATTTATGCAATCACTGTGGAGGCTTTAAAGGAGCAGTATGTAACTCTAGCACCTGGTGTTTCAAATGGGTACTGCAGTCTAAATTCTAAACTTTGTAGAGAGCTGTCTCCCCCCCTCCCCCCCTCCTCTCTAGAGTCGATGCTCAAGCAGGTTGCCATGTGGTGGACACTGAAGCTTCAGTGTTTATCCAGCTCTGCATCGGTCTGTAAACCTTTCTGTGTTCTAACCTCTCTCCATTTTTCAAAAGCATCTCTAATATTGATCCTAGTTTGAGCACGTTTCTGCTCGTGGAGCTTATTAGAAACATGCAGAGGCTTTTTAGGTCGGGTACAATCACTTCTATCTGAACCACTTCTCTCACCCGCTTCCATCACTACAACACCTGTTGGTTTGACCTGATAACTGCTCTCATGTCTGACAAACCAAAGGGCCTCCAAAACATCTGTGTGGGGGTGTCTTAAAACCGCCTACCTTCTCTTGTCCAAACAAATCCAGAGCATTCAGGACCAGAATCTAAAGTTAGAAGGAGGACATACTGGCTGCTGCATTGTTGTCAGAGAAGCCAGCACTTCAACATGTTTCCTTAATGTCTGATCATATAGTAAGGTCACTTTCTCATTTCACTCACTACACATCTCACTGATTGGACCTTTAAATATTCTCTTATCTGTCTTTCATCAGTAGCGATGCTTCTGTCGAGGGTCATGAAAGTTTGACATTTAAAACATTTCAAACCAGGCTTCAAACATTTCATTCTTTTATTAAGCCAAGAGAATTTTATGTAGTTTAACAAAGCAATCGACTCAGTCGGAGACACGTTATTATAGTTACTGATGTCAGACCAACATCCGAAGGCCTAATGTTTGTTTTGATAGTTTAGGAGTCTTTAAATCCTGATTCACTGATACATGAACGAAGCATCTTTAACAAAATCGGGAATCACATTTGAACAAGAAACATTGGGGGTCATTTGGAAGAAACAAGTTGATAAAAAGGGTGAGAGCCACTTTCTTTCCTCTTTCTCCCCCCCCCCCCCCCTCCACACACACACACACACACACACACACACACCCTGGCTGACCCTGACGCTTTGTCATCATCCATTAGTAATTAGGAGCTGTTTCCTGAGTGAGTATCCAGAGGCCTGCTGAATAAAGGCTTTAGAGGAAACAATAATAAATAATAATCAGACCGACCCAATTAAGACTGATTACCCTCCACACGATGTTTGGAGCTACACACTGCTCTGCTTTTACACACTTTTAATGGATCATGCTTATATGTGGATTTAATATATGTGCATTCACACTTATATGCACATGCTGCCAGGTTTCAACATGTGCATGAAAGCTATAGAAAACTCTCATTTAAACTGGCAATGGTTATACTCCAATATAAATAATACGTCGACTAACTCAGCGATCATACCATCACATGAACCCGAGGAAGCTTTTTGACTTATAAAACCTCCACACAGTTAGCATCCTGTTGGCCAGTGTGTAACGAAAAGAGGATAAGGGCGCACTAACACTAAACCATCCGTATAGTCCAAGCACCATTGACCCTCGAAGTCCAGTTGGTTTGAGTGCTCCGGTCCTCTCTTCCTTGGCCCTGGCACAGATGGAAGAGGTGAGCTTCGGCACGGTACAGTTCATGCACGATCAAAAGCACGGGTACACAACGTGGACATGAAGTATAATCGATCCCAGCCTCCATTATCGAGAAATCCCGGAGTGTTCTGTCTGTATCTGACTAACATGACTCAAAATAATCCACAAAGTCAGTGAAGTAGCCACCATGTGTTCTCTCACAGACTCCACAGCATGTTCCCTTTTTTTTGCCCGCCTGTCTTGTAGACTAAGCACGCTTCATGATGACATGCAAGCCAAGCATGTGTTCTCATATGACATTATGTACAAGAGGTAACCGATTAGAGGCCCGGGTATTCCTGGAGCAGTGTGAGCGCAGGCCAGTAGGGGAATGGGGAGCAGGTTTGCCTGGTGTGAGTGCGACCTAAAGCAGCTTCACTGAGTGCATAGTGATCACATCGGTCACTAACTGGTCACTTTATATAAACCTCATCACCCAGGACTGTTGGCTCGCTGGGAATCTCCCTGACTATTACCTGCTGAATTCCACAACTTCACACAGATCATTTACAAGCAGGCCGGCAGGAAAATGTGTCGGTAAAGCCGTTTTTTGTGTTCACACATGCAGCTCAACCTGAAAACTTAAGACATGTTCAGGAGTTCTGTGTATTTGTGAGTACAGCATCAGACGACTCGAACATATTTTTCGGGCAGCACATGACCACTTGCTGTGTTTGGATCTTGGCCCATAGAAGTCAAAATATGATGTTCCAAATTCAAACAGCTATGAATGCATATCTTCTCTTTGATTTTTGCAGACGCTTAATGAGCCTCTTGGCTTTGATTTCATATTTCTTTTTTTTAACTATTTCAAGCCTAATTTCCAAAGGCTTTAATGTTGTAATGATTGGGAATTCCCAAAACATTTAGGCCCTTCTGGGGTCGCTGTGTGACTTTACGAGACCTGCTCTTTTCCTCTCCGGAAGGCTCTAAGCCCCCTTTAAGCCTCCGTCTTAGCAGCAGACAAAAGCCATGAGGCTCGGTGAGGATTAGTAATATTGGTGAGCACAGAGGGTCGACATCCCAAAACGTGATTAAGTGTTTGGTAAGAGACTGAAGAGGACTCGTGAGACTTAAGGTAACGCACTGAAGACGCCGGGTCCTTTCTGATGGTAAATAAGGCAGGGAGATGCAGCTCAGTGGGGGAGGCAGGGGGACAAGGGGGGAGGAAGATGAAGGAGATGTCAATAAGGAACGTTTGGCTTCTGGCAACGAAGATGTGGCTTCTGTTGTTCCTCAGCTGTCCTAAGGGAGGACAAAAAGGAGCTGTGATAACACACATTTTCTCCTGAGTGATATAAATAAATATCAAGGTCAAAATATCTTTGACCAATAACTGTTATTTTACCACAAATAAAATATTTAACGCCTAATATTTCTTGACGCCACAATGCACACATTTCCCCGTTTTCTGTACAATATTACATATTCATTCATTCCCCCCTCCGTCTCTGTCGATGGGTTTTAATGACGAGTAGTTGTCATTCATCAGTGCCCTGTGGGCCCGTCCCCAACGGCTGCTTTGTGACTGACACCCACAGCCACTCTTCTAAGAAGTGCCATATGGCTACAGTTAACACTGACATACAGGACTGTAACGCAGCCTTGTGGGAGGATAGAGACAAGAGAGTGTGGATACAGAGTGTGTGTGAGAGTGAGGACAGCAAACACAAAGTGCTCTCACACTTGCACAAACTCATAGAAAAACTCAAGATATTCTCAGGCTGAGCATCATGTGTGAACACAAACAACTGAATGTTGCTCTTTTCACCCGGAGTTTCTCCTCCAGCCTCCTCGTATGTATTCTGCAGAAAGTCAGAGTGAGCTGATGTGAGAACACAGCAGGATATAATCAGGAGAATTCACCTGGAGCGAGTGGGAGGAGGTGGTGACGTTTATTCCCTGTGATCGTTGCACGACCATAGACTGTCTGCACGCCACCTCTACGATCTCTGTGCTCTAATGAACCTGCTGCATTATGTTTCCTGTTCTCCAGTATGTTCTTCTCCACTCTTTACTTCAGATTGAGATTATGTTCAACTACATGTAGCATTGATGTAAAGACAAATATTCTCATTATAGCGTCGTATAGAGGACTCTGTAGCTTCCTCTGTAACTCCTGTGTCCCGCCCCCCTCCTCCCGCCTGACCTGGATCGTCTCCCTCTGTGAGGTGCATGTGTGAACAACCAGATCAGGAGGATATCAGGGGCAGTCCTCCTGAAATTCGAGAAATTTTCAGGAGCGCATGTGTGAAAACAGGTCGGCTACAGAAACAAATTGGGTCTAAGAGACATATTCTTATCGATGTGAGAGAAATAAAGCGATCTCTTATTTCAACCAGAATACTGCGGTTTGTTCAAGTGTTGCTTCTACAATAAGTGCTTATGTTCTTGCAGGCTGTGTGTATATGTGAGGGAGTTTCCGGCCTGAGTCATTTACCATAAGCTCACTGTGATAAATACTACCTGTCTCTGCTACTCCGGGTTATGTGCCATTGAGGAATAGCGGCTGTGTTCTGTTTCCGAGGACCGAGGCAGGAGAACGGGCCTACTAAATGACTTTAACCCTGGGAGGGAGCTGGGTTATCATTAAGAGAGGCACGACAGCGCTGCGCCGCTGTCAGAGCTCTAACCCGTGACACAGACGAGACAAGGACATGAGATGTTGTGCTACACATCTGACCTTGTGTCTTCTCAGAGGGGCTGCGGCTCTGGCAGCTCAGCTATTTGCTTGGCTGGTTTTCTTATTTTTGTGCTTTTAGATTTATGTGGTGTGCTTGTCCATGAGTTTCAGAATGTCCGTGACAACAACACACAAACACGAATGTCCAGGAGTTTCAGTTTTTGGTCACTATTTCCCTCCTACTTTTGAGCTAACTTTCCTTTTTTAACATTTGCTCTGTAAGCCTTACTTAATGCTTTTAACCGGTAATACCAGTTCCTGTGATTAGCTCTTAAAGGTCACATATTCTCCTCCTCTTCAACCAGTTTAAATAAGTCTCAGAGCTCCCCAAAACATGTGTGTGAAGTTTCTGGTTCTAAATCCACTCTGATCCTGTATTTGATCATGTCTATAAACCCCTCTATTTCAGCCCTGATCAGAACAAACTGTTTCTGTGTCTGTAGCTTTAAATGTAAATGAGCTGTGTCTGACCACGCCCCTTCTCTGGAAGGGCTCTGGTGTACTCTGGCTTTCTTGCTCCATGTCCTATTGTTTACGGTGAGAAGGCAGACTCAGAGGGCAGAACAAACACCTAGCTGTGGGAGTGTCACCCACCTGGGGAAGGGGTTACTGCTCTTTGTGATGTCATGAAGGGAAAATCTCCAAAAGGCGTGTTTGCGAAAAACATTTTCTGAAATGTGGAGCAGGCAGAAGACGGAGAGGATGGACTTTTCTCATCATTGGTGAGTTTGTAGACAGACTAGAGACACATGCTACAAGTAGATCAACATATTCACGTATCAACAAATGATCACAACTGTTGCACCGTAGTCTCAGGATATTAACAAAGACTTTTTTCTCTGATAATACTTATACGTTGATAAGCTTCGTAAAGAATCCCTGAGTCCTTCATCTGTGTATATGTCCCTGCCTTCTCTTCACACACACCTATGTGAATTAACCGACTTGTTTTCTCCCCTTCCTCCCGCCCCCCTCCCTGTCAGATTGTCACTCCATCACTTTCCTCACAGGCAAAGGCAGCGCTGCATTGTTGTTGATTTCGTACATGTCATACGACACAATTACTTTAATGGCTCTGTGAATGGATTTCATGGAGCGTGTGTCGGATTTGTTTGGGAGGCAGTTAAGAAACACAAAGAAGCTGTCATGTCTGTTTGGCCATCAGCTCCAAAGCTCTTATTAGCAGATGAGGGATTTGACGGCACTGCTGCTAATGAAGTGACAATAAAAACAATACAAAAAACATAGCAAGGATTTTTTGGGGCTGCTTTTTGTGCCTTTATTGGAGAGATAGGAGAGTGGAAAGAAACATAAATCAGAGAGAGAGAGAGAGAGAGAGAGAGAGAGAGAAAGAGTGACATGCAGATAAGGAGCCACAGATCGGATTCAAACCCCGGCCCTCCACTTCAAGGACTTTAGCCTCTGAACATGGAGCTCACACTAACCACTATGCCACCAGCACCCGGCAGCAAGGATTTAAAAAAGATGAACTTATAGTCTTTCTTTCTTTCTTTCTTTAAATAACAAAGGGTTTTTCAATGAAAGGATATATTTATAGCACATGGTGGTAGATTGGTATGTAAGGCATTATTTTTGTGTATATGAACTTGATTTTTGCATTAACACTCTCAGCACCTGGTGGAGGGAAAACAAGCTCTCTGGCTGTTTGGCCAGCAGCGAGTGAAAACACAGACTGCTGTTTTTGGAGATTGTCCAGCCTGCTTTGACCTCAGTGAACGTAATGAGAAGAGTAGCCATATTGGACTTCACTCCCAGCATACAACAAATAACAAACCCTCTTATCTGTCCATCCTGTGTTGATTTTATTTCATATGTGTTGCCTCTTTCTGCGCTGTGATCACAGGTTATCAAGGAGCGACATTGAAAGCAGCTTTGCAATCTAACAGTCACTTCACAACTGAGCACCTATATTTGTGACCCCTCATGTCTTCATCAAAGATTCTATATGTGCATCTATCTCAGTCTGTGGACTGAGTTTGACATCATCATAACACAAGTGTATGTTTACACATAGGGTCGTAGAAGTGCGAGAGGCACGGTGTGTAACCACACAACAGGGGCTTCACAGACACACACTCCGATTTTATGGTGCGTTCCATTTGATCGGAAGTCGGAAATTCCTAGTTGCAGGTCTGATACATCGTCGTTCAGTCGCCCCAATTAAAAACCAACATGGCTGCTCTGTGCATCAGCAGTAATGTTTAAGCTGTAACTATCGTATTTATTCGTAACTTAGTCTTGTTTTTTGTGTGATAAAATTAGTCACACCGATGGTATTGTGCAAGTTCTATCTGTGGACATGTTGTCATGTTATTATTGACCTTAAAAAAAAGGTAGCAGAGAGAATCACTCCCATGATTCCCTGCCAGCCTCGATCATATCTCTTGTTATCGTTTGATGGAGTGCCCCCTGGTGGTTGAGTTTACATAGGCCTACTGTGCGTTTAAGGTGATGTTTGTTTTTGTAATTCTGTGCTGTAAAATCATGCACCATAAGTGTCTTGTTTAGGTTTTCCTCTGCATTCTCCTCTTCTGACTTCAGGATGTGTGAAGACAAACAGGTAGAGTGTTGGCTCAGGTTAGTTTAACGCCCCCTCTTCCCCCTCAGCCTTGAGACATTATCACAACTCAGACAGTTATCAGAGCTGAGACAGAAGCAGAGGTTCATTGTGTGGCTGCCTGGCTAGCAGCAGCCCTGCTGGTCCGGATGTTGCAGACAGGGAGCCTGGAGTATTTGTGTTTTCATCGCCCCCCGTGCCAACCAAAACTGAGTCACTGTGCTGCAGGGAGTCTCAGCGTCGACTGTTAGTTTATCTTGGATACTGTTGCTGACGCCAGTGCAGAGGAACTTGTGTTGTGTGCGGCTGTGCAGGACTTGAAACTACATTTGTCAAAGATAAAGAAACAACCTCTCCCTGCAGGAAAAGGGCAGCTGACTTATGTAACAAAAGCTATTACAGTGTCTGAAAACTCCCCCCCATTCATTCACTGGTTCCTCAATGATAAGACCTCATGTTGAATACAAAGTTATGAATGATGACCTTTCTTTAACCCCAGGTGGCTCGCTACTCAGCATCCAGAGAGACGTTTAAAACAAGGCAGCCTGCAGAAGTGTGAAACTAAAAGTCAGCTACACATCCTAATAAACATTTTAAAGCATTTGCAGTTTGGTTCTGTTTAGGCACCAAAAACCACTTTGTCAGATTCAGGAGAGAGATCGTGGATTTAGTGGTTAGCAAACTCTCTGCCGGGCATCCGTTTGGCAGATAAAAATATTTTTAAGCCCCCTCCACCTAGGGTTGCCACCCATCCCGTAAAATACGAAATCGTCCCGTATTTTGTCCCGTATTTCCAAGATGCCTTGAACTCAGCATCATCTTTCCGCTCGCATTCAGCCGGCTCGTTCCCGCCTACTCAGAGCGTCCGTTGGTTTGTTTCGTACTTTTTTGGCATGAGCAATGAGAGATTGGGTGAGAGAAAGTCATAGGAGTCAGAAGGAAACATGTCTGCGGCTGCCTCTGATACTCGCACCGTGCACCATTGAAACGTAAACGGATGCAGAAATACAGACGTGAGTAGAAAGTAATGTCTGGCTTGACAGTGTCAGTGAAAATGAATATAATGTAAAGGAAACTTTTGTAGGTTATTCCAGGATGGTTTGGATAGTGTGAACATTTTTCAGCACATAAAACAAGAAGATGAAATTTATTTTAGCCAAATCTGTATTCACACTATGGCCTGGGTGAGATATCATCAATACAACCTCAATATATTGACAGTAGACACTTAATTAATACAATAAGAAAATAGTTCAAAACCATATTAATAGTGTGATTCATGATTTCATGAGAAAACAACAAAAACGACAGACAGAAGGACAGAATAAATGAATAAAAATACTATTAAATTTGTACTGTTTATCTAATTAAAAATCTGTCATCTTACTGCTCCCCTCTATGTTACAGCAGTGTCAAAAGCACTTCAATAATACTCTGTTAATGAATTAAAGTTAAGTTAATAACTTTATTTGAAGTTTAAGTTAAATTGTAAATTAGATAGGCCTAGCTAGTAATCATCTGCTGAAGTCCTGTTAGGTGCATTTCACATTGTGCATACATTACTGTATCTGACTTAAACTGAAGTTTTGCATTTGTAAATTATTTTGGAAAAAAAGTGTTAATAAAGCACTTTACTTAAAACTTTAAGTATGACTCTTAATACTTCATTAAAACAACGTTTTAAATCATGATTCACCACAACTGGTGCCCCACCTCACCGTTGGGCCAGTGGTGGTCAGGCCCCTACTGAGTTGCACCCCCCTGCAGGGTGTCCTTTATTTTTCTGCTTGGAAGGTGGCAACCCTACCTCCACCCTCAGCGTAACCATCAACATACAGACATTAACTGAGCACTCTATAAGTCATGCTCTCTGCTAACGTATCCCAACATGTTCAGAGTTTATCTCAAATACTGGCTGCAAAAAAATACAGAAGAGCAACTTCTCTGTGACAACAAACTGAAAAAACTAACGAGCCACTTTTAAAGAGGAAGCAATTCAAAGTGACACTGTCACAGGCCACGACCATCGGACTGCGACGTCCCCTTAACCACTGCCACGGCCTGCTCCGACCTCCACCTCAGCGGCGAGAAAGTGTGGACAACAGGAACGCGAGGAACACAAAGGAGAAATCCTTCCTGCAGATTATCCCATGTGCTCTTTTGTAAAGCGTCTCCCGATAACACTGATGAATTTGGGCTACACAAATAATGATTGATTGATTGACGTGATAATTCATTTATATATCATTCTCCTGATTATTTCCTGTTGCGTTCTCACATCAGCTCACTCTGACGTCCTTGGAGGAGAAACATGCAGCTGTTTGTGCTCACACATGCAGTTTCCTCCTGAGTGTTTTCTGTGTTACTTTTATCAACACCACAGCAAAGCAATATGATCAATCGAACCCCAGACCCTCCAACTAAGAGACGACCGACTCTACCAACTGAGCCACGGCCGGCCCAAAAAGGTCCTTGATGTTGTTTTATAAGTAATGCATTATATAGACTTCCAGTAGAGACGTCTACATAATTAGGATTGAAATGTTCTTTTAACGGCTCTGAGCCTGAGGTTATGTGTAAAATGTCTCCCTCTCTCCTCCTCCTCCCTTTTTCTCTCAGCGTCTATAAATATTTTTCCAGTTTAGTTCATGCAGTAATGCTTCTGTTTTTAACTACTTTTTCCCTTTATAGTATAATAAAGGGGAAATAAAGGGAAGGTTTGTGTGTGTTTGAAGGTTTTAATGTGGCATTCCTCGCCACAATAAACTCACCATTCACTGAAAGCAGTTTTTTGTTCTGTGGTGAGCGACTGTTGTGGTTTGAAAATGTGCACGTGTGAGTGTGTGTGTTTGTTAGCAGCTGACGGGGTTTAGGGTCCTCTCTTTGGTCAGATCCTGTGTAATTACTCTTTTGTCTCAAAGGCCAGATGCCCAGAGAGCCTTTCACCTCGGAGCATTGACTGGGCCGGACCCAGCTGTGACAGTGAACGGGGGGGGGGGGGGGGGGGGGTAATGCTGTAAATTAGCATGTCTGCGTGTGTGAAGCCTGTTGGGATGAAGTGCAGAAAACAAAATCTGAATAATCCTGAAGAGTTTGCATCTTTATATTCTGTCAAAGAGCCTTCTCAAATTGAAAAAACTGCACGCAATGTAAGTGTATAGGAGTCGTGTTTAGGTGTTACAAAATGTAGAACACACCGCAGAGACTACAGCCGATGGCTCACATTAGCTCAAATTTTTATCAGTAACAGAAACCAGAGAAATCCTTCATTTTAGAGTTGTAACGGGATGTGTCTTGTCACATCAGCCGTCATGAAGAGCCGCCATGGCAGACAAAATGTTTATCGTTGCCAATGAAACACCGGATGTTACGTCAAAGACCGCTGCATAAGGAAGCGTGAGCTGCTACTGAAAGCTGCCGTACTGTTACTGTGATAAAAAGGTCACGTAGGGAAGCCCAAAGAGGACATTCATTCATCCATTTTGCTTTACTCTGTTTTCCTGTAATTAGTTATTTCCAGTTGTATCAGCTGTACTCAGATTTTTTTAATAGCACTCCTTATCTAAATGCTTCTGTTATTATTTTAATTCATAGGTCATTCATGAATATTTAGATAGTCCGACAGTTAGACTCAAAGAGACACCAGAAACACATGAAGAACCTGAGTGTGTGTGTATGTGTGTGTGTGTGTGTGTGTTGGTCAGAGGTGTCGTCAGATGAACTGCCTGCCTCTCCTGTGACCCCACTCTCATCCGTCATGGTAGGTAAACAGCCCCCTGTCATCCGCTGACGCTCCACCAGGACCCTGAACGCCTCAATGTGCCAAGTTACGGGTGGGCTTCTGTGGATAGGAAGATCAAGGACGCACAAAAACACAGAAAACCCCTCAGAAAACCTCGGCTTTAACGTCTTTTTTTCTCTTACTGCTTTAGTTTAGTCTCATTCACAGAAACAGATTTAGTCCTCGGAAGACCAGTACAATGACTTCCAAACCTCTCTCTCTCTCTCTCTCTCTGTCACACACAAAAAGAGATCAACACACACATTTCCTCCTCGTTGTGGGGTCACTGTGGGGTGTGAGGTGACTGGCAGTTTGTTGTCACATCCCTGACAACAGTGATGGGGTCTTCCACCACCTGGTTTAGATTAGCACCCTATGCCAGATGTATCTTTTCTGCAGCACACACACCAACACGCAGACAGAGTGCACGCTGCAGGAAGAGGGGTGGCAGGAGAGGAGTTGAGCTCTGCAGTCAGGGAGCAGCGCGCGGCGTGACATGCATGATTGAATGAGCGAAGCATCTGCTCTCAGAAAGTCCCGGCCTCCTGCAATAACAAAGCCTGATTTGAAAATCCGCTGCCTAAGGCTCTGCTTCATGCTTCATGTGGAGCTGAATGTGCAGGAGAACCTAACCCTCGTTCATGCCTCCAACGCCTGGCTGCAAACTCTTGCTCCCAGAGCTTGTTGGAAAAACTTCAACACGTAACTGGTGAATGTAGGGAAGCTGAACTTTATACTAACAACATTAAGAAGAAATCGTTCCAGCTCCTTTATTAGGTTTATTTATTTAAAACCCCAGAACACTGACAAAATAATCTCACGTCAAGGCCCGTTTAGGAGGTGTTTTGAAACTTTCAATCATACCAAATGTTTCCCAACACGAGGTCACAGGATTCTCTCGGAGGTTTCTCTCTATGTTTTAATTAAATTTTTAATTGTTTGATACTTTATTAAGTTTTTGAGAGACATTCTTCTCACACACATCGGCCCGAGTTACACACACGTGCACAAACAGGACCTGTGGACATGCATTAGTGGAGAGATGTCAGAGTGCCACAGAGGGAGCAGGCCAGAGCTGTTTGGGGTACGGTGCCTTGCTCAAGGTCACCTCAGCATATAGTGTCGTAGTCAAGACCACACTAACGAAGACCAAGGCAGGGTGAGACCGAGATGAGACCAAGATCATGAATATAAATGAAAAACCATCATCTTGTGAGCGTGTTTGGAAAAAAACCCTCACTCATTCATGTGCTCATGACTTGTAAATACGGTAAATACGATATCTCCGCAGAGCACCTGAAGGCAGCATAACTCTCATATCTGCAGGTTGGAGTAGTCTGTATTTGTCATTTGTAAGATGGTAGACCTCTGACTGTACATAAACAGTATTTGCTGACCATCATCACACCACTCTCCTTTTCTGAACTCAGAGATATTTTACCAACTTCTACAGGAGAGCAGTCTGTGTAAGGCAGCCATTGTTGTTTTGCTTGTTAATTGTCGTAATTTGCATGCTTTCTTCGCCACTCATATTTCTTTCAAACATCCTGAATTTTCTGGAAAGCTAACAGGCAAGGGCTAACTTGTGCAAATAAAGCCTGACACAATTCAAAATCTAAGACCAACGATGCTAATTGAGCTCATCAGCCGACTACATACGATGAAGTCAAACATGGTAGGACTGTCTTTGGTCAGATTGTGCAGCACAAACAAAGGGAAATTGTACTTCAGGCATATCGTCAACATTTGCATGAGTTGTTCGCTGAGGTCACATAGTCAAATGAGGATAGTGAGGGACACATATTTATCAGTTGCTGCATGCATTTGATGTTGTGTTTCGTCCCCATCCTGCCGTCTTTCAGCAAACCTGGCCGTGTGTACCGACACCATCGTGAGACCCCATCTTCAAATGATCGGCTCTCTCCTCACAAACACAGCAATAAACAAAGAGAAATATAGGAGAGGGGAGTGTTTGCTCTCATGTCTTCACTCATTCCAATGTAAAGACAATCAGCAATGATGCCATGCTATTTGATATTTTCACAGTTGACACTTAAATATAAATGACCAACTTTACAGACACTTGGCTGCACATAAATCAGAGGAAAAGCTGATTTCATGCATTATTCTCTGCAGAACAGAAAGTGTCATCTCATGTCTTTTCTTTGGAAATTAATGAGCTATATATTATGCTTTCAAAGCAACTTTGCAACAGTTAAGATGTGATAAAACTTTAATCAAGCCTCGGGGGGAACTGGGTCATTGCAGCGGCAGAGAGAAGGTTACACTGAGAGAGCAAATGCATACTTCCATTGTCCCGACAACACTTTGGTAGGAATGAGCACGGAAAGGAAATTCTCAATTGAGTGGTGTTGACTTGCTGGAGCAGGGTTAATCTTCTCAGGGGGTTTAAAGGTACCAGGCTCACACCCCACTACTTTACCCCAGAAACAGACCCCCTATCAGCTGATTGACCAGTGGTTCAGCGACCCTACCCCCCAACCTCTACTTTCACACCAACTCCAATACCCAACTCGTTATCACACTGTTAGTCCTCACTGATCTTCAAGAGCTTCTGTCTTAACCCCCCGTCTGCCTCTATTGCCCCTCCAATAAACACTCCACTGAGAGCATGTAGCAACCCAGGAGCAGACCAGCTTTACAGTTTCATCCAAAAACTGCAGTCTTTGAGATCAGCAGGTTTGGAAAACGCTTCTTGGAGTGCAAAGTTTTGAAGACGCTGTTCCTTCCTGAAACAGTGGCCTTAAACACATGCGCATAACGCCTCCAGTCAACAGCCATGCACAAGTAGATGGATGAACACATATTCTGTTTGTGCTGCTCCCTCCCAGTCGACATTTATTTTCAATGTTCCCTCTTTGTAGTTTAGGATCACTTGGGGTAACAATCCCACCTCATCGTCTGTCCACACAAACAGAAGTGTGTTTGCTGTATTTACACCTCACCGCTCACAAAAGCACCTTACACTTGGCTTATGTTTACATCTTTGGTCCTCAATGTACCAGATTTGTTTTTCTTTTTTGTGGAACTACATCAGACAGAAAATTGTGCATCATTAGATGTTGGTTTACCATGCAGGTCAGAATCCATCAAGGTTACAACTGGTGTAATCTGTACTGAAATTAATATTGAAGCATCATTATGATGAGCAAACAAGAGCATTAGGATAAAGATTGATTATTTCTTGTAGGTTGTTTTCAACACCTTAAACAGCTGCTGCAGGGTTGGTGTCAGAGAAAGCAACTAACCAGAGGCTGCAGAAACATTTTCTATGGAAAGATTCTTGATGTGTGATGCATGTGAGTGTTAAAAGAAAGCAAGATCAGTATTTTCACAAACCCAGGTAAGTACAGAGATGAAAGGTACCGCTTTGTAGACAGGGGCTGCCAAAATCAACACAAACCAAAAGTTCCTGACAGGAGCTTTAACAACGCAGTTTATAGGTTGCACATACTCGAGTGAAGGAGGCCCATGTGTAGCCCAGGAAGCAAAGCAGCAGCTGGCATGGCCTGTCTGAGATGAGATGGGCCGTCAAAGAGAGTGAAGAGTGGCAGGATGGACCAACAGGCTGGCTCTCACCTTCACATCTCCCATGTGAACAGTCTGCACTGCCGTCGTTATCAGCACACGAGGATGGTGTGGGAGGTCTGGGAAAGGGAGGAGCGGGTGATAAAGCATTGAGGCCTTGTTGACAGGTAGTTGCCCGATGGGCCACACTGTGTCTGACAGGCCTGTCAGAGATCTAGTGTCGACGTGTCTTGTTCTTTGAAGAGACAGCCGGGTTCCCGTGTCCCGGTCGTCGGTGCAGGAAGTAAATGAGCATCTTGGATGATGCCAGGGTTGTGTTACAGGAAGTTTCCTGACATGTTTTGATGTTTCACATTGTCTGCTTTTGGTCTGATTCAGCAACATGCTGCTCAGAACAGGGGGAAAGACATGACAAGCAATTTCCTGATTTTAAAAAGTGGACAAAACTTGGATGAATGTCAAGGAAACTATAGACACAAGGAGCTTAAACTCTCGTCTCTGATGCAAGTTTGAAACATCTGCTGTGAAACCTTTAATGACGTAATAATTAAATTATCTGAGTTTATATTGAAATCATCCAAAACCTCGAGCGACTGCGTCTTAATATCCTTTTTATGGTTTTATGTCTCCAACATGGCATTCACTTTGCAGAAACATGGCTCTATCATTTACCAATTTCTGCACTGCTGCACACGATCTGACATTCAAATGAACCGACTGACCCGTTTATTTGCTGTGTTTCAGTGCAGAGTGACCTTGAGTGTATACGGTTGGTTGGTTTCGGCACCAGCGATGACGGTTTGAGGCGCTCTGTGGGCCGCGGCGCTGAAACCCTATAGGGGCTCCATATTAGTGGGCACTGAGTGAAACAGTCAACAGCAGTGTTTCAGGGAAGCAGTGGAGCTTTAACACCTACTGTAACGCCCTGCCCTGCTTCCTGCTCTGGATTACATCTAGGCTTACAGTATATGACACACACACAAACACACACACGACTTTCTCTCTGTGTGCCCCCCTCTTTTCACCTTTCCCACCCACTCACATTCACTCATGCTCAGAAATACTCACATACACACACACATGCCTGCAGTGACATCCCGGCTTTTTCCAATCCCACTTAATACGTACTTGTTATAATCGGTCCTGTAAATGTTATGTTAATGGACAAACAGCCAAACAGTGATATATTTGAGCATTAGTAACACCGTTCAACGCAGCTATGATCGGCACATACGTGCACACACATCAGGTCCCTGGTAATGGAAAGCCCCCTCCTGTGAGTGCTGCTTTATTTTTTAGTAATTACTGTGTGGAAGGTGTTATGGAAGCCCACCTCCCCCTGAGCACCACACAATGACATGCCCCATACGCCAGCTTAGACAGCAGCCCAGTACCCCTAAATATGATGCAACCCTGCTAGCAGGTCGTCTAGATCAGTGGTTCTCAACTGGTCTATCTTCAGGACCCACCACCTGCTCCTTGAGGAAGAATCTTGTCCCAAATTTGATTTCAACCAATCAGTTTTATTTAGACCTCAGAAGGTACAGAACATGTGACAGATTACAGAGACGGAAAGAAAAACGACACAGCCACACATTAGCGACCCACTGAAAACAGCTCCGTGACCCACCTTTGGGTCCTGACCCACCAGTTGAGAACCATTGCTCTAGATAAACGTTTTAATTAAAGGGACGTAGAAAGAACTGGTTGCATTACACTGTCATCATAGTGTTGGACTCTGTTGCTTCTTGAAAATGTTGCAAACACAACACTGTGAATTTTGCAGCGTCATGCCCTACATATTGCTCCTTTAAGCATATCGCATATTTCACACTGTTTATCATAACTGTAAAATGCACAGTGTGAATTTATCAAACTCCTCTTATATTCACACACACACCTTCTGTCGAATGGTCAGTCCTGTCTGTTATCAGCATGTCATTTGCCAGACATACCTGCCTGTCGTCTGCAGCCCGTATCCCAGAATGCCGACTGATAAGCCTGGGTGAGTGCTTCAGCCAGTCAGGCGTAATTGTGTGCTCTATGGATCTCACACTCTTTCACTTTTAAGGGGTTCCCACGTCCTGCTGGGATCATCTCAGCTCCATAGTTGTAGTCCAGCCAACTGGTCAGCTGTTATGCTGCCTTCACGTGCGAGGATCAGAGTTCCTTTGTGCTTCAGCAATAGAATGAAGAATGTAGAATGAGCATCAAGGAAACGTTGTTATCAATGTGTATATACTCGCCTGGCATGCCATAGAGTTAAAGGTTTGCTTGCTTGCTACAGATAATAGATGCATCGACTAAAATGTGCAACTACTAAAAATAAATCATAGCTACTATGAACTGTTTCAAAGTTTTCTGAATTTTTGCATCACGCAAACATCACAACTCGGTCTTGACATTTCCCAATTCCCGCTCGTAGTTACGACTTTGGAGGGCCGTTCATGTGCTCATAACTCGTAATTACGGGGAGTATAATATTTCTGAGGTGCACATGAAGGCAGCAATAGACCGACTGGACACACTGTCCAATGAGCAAAAAAGAAAGGATGAAGTCTCGACAGTGAGGTCTGTCAAGGCTAAGTGACGTCACCCGTCTGTTCCCTCAGGGGGCGCTGGAGTCCCATCGATGGTGGTCTCCATGCTGGAAATGCTGTCTCAGTCTAACTTTCAGTCAACCTAACGACAGGCTGAGAGCTGGAGCTGAGGCGGGTTTTAAGACTCCTGACAAACCGTTACACCGCGCCTACATGTCAATCGAGACAGCGAGACAGGCCACTCAGTAAACCATGACATCAATTCAGCGCTGTGTTTGATGGCATAACTGAGCATGAAATAAGGCCCGACAACTCAAACAGCTTCTTTTTAAAGGGGCGTGATGAATACAGAGTTTTCAGAACATGTCTTTTCATGTCGGCTCTATTTCAGTGAAAAACAACAACGGGCTGAGGTCAACCGAATTTTGCCAGGAAGTCAGGAGCATGAAGACAGTAATGCTGATAAAATTGTGCTTCAACATGTATATATTAGGAAACTTGGAGGATTCAAAAGTGCTGTCTTTTTCTATTTGAGACAGTTTTTAAATTAGACTTACTGTATCGGACTGCATACATACGCAAGTGTACTAATGCATGGAATTATATTACTAATGTGAGTGCAGATTAGTGGGTACCAATCATGATCGGGCACGGTCTCTGGACTTTTCAGACCTGTAGAGCCTGTTGCTCCATGTTACCTGGACTATTAGGTCGATGAGTCCAACAGTTTAACATAAAAAGTTACTGACAACGGTATCTAATAACCAGAGTGTAAAAACAACATCATAAATCATAGCATTAACCGTGTAATGCTGTTGAATGTCCTTCTTTTGTTATGCTATGTTATAA
Source organism: Labrus bergylta (assembly GCF_963930695.1). Classification (NCBI taxonomy): domain Eukaryota; kingdom Metazoa; phylum Chordata; class Actinopteri; order Labriformes; family Labridae; genus Labrus; species Labrus bergylta. The sequence continues at coordinate 9,459,023 of NC_089205.1, read as the reverse complement.
TTTCTGATTGAATACCTAATGTTATGAATACAATACACAGCACAGATTCTCTTTCTCTGACCCAGCAGTAATACAGACGCACACACACACACACACACACACACACATCGAGCAAACAGGAGGGGACCAGGAGACACAGTTGTGCTTGGAGGTGGGTGGCACTCCTCAGCGACTCTCAGTAATAAAAGTCGAGCGCCGTTTGAAAAGGCCCTATTGTGGCTTCATTCTGTTTTTCCACGAGGGTAACATTCCTCCCAAATTGGACAAAAGAATTTTAATGGGGCGGCTAATGGACTGTGATTAGATAGGAGGAGAGGGAAAGAGAGGGAGAGAGAGAGAGAGAGAGGTGGGCCTTGTTGGGAGTGGGCAGGATGGGAGGCTAAATGATGTGATGGTGGGGGGGGGGGGGGGCTTGAGTTTCATCCAGCCTGAGAGAGGGGGCGATGGGCCAGGAGATTACCCCATTTACCTGCAACCTTTGAGGGGGGAACTGGAGAGGAGGACAGGGGGGTTCATTACGGGGGTTGGGTTGTGAGGAGGACGCAGGGGACTCCACTCCAAAGGTTATATATGTGCGTATAGTGGCTGGATGGATGGAAGCCCACCTGCTTTTAGCTGTAAGTGGATTCAGTGTGCCTCAAGTGGCTTAATGCAGGCTGACTCACTGCTGCACGAAGCGACGCTGCAGGACTGTGCAGACGCCTATAGGAGGACGCTTAAAATAGAACCGCCGGGACGACTATAAGTCTGTATCTTTTAATTACACGGCTGTATTAAATACTTGTTTCTGATTGCCCATTTAGGCTAACAGTGTTCTGGTTAAGTTAAGTTAAGGAAGATGGTTGCTAGGGACGACCGGCTCTTATCACAGCTTCCGGAGGACTAACTGTAATCATAACACTGTGGATAAAATCTGCCGAGCTCTACAGCGCCGTCTCTGGCTCCAAATGACGTCACCGGGGGTTGAAGTTCTTGGCTTCAGGTTTGCACAATGAGAGGATGCGGAGACGTCTCGTTCCTCTTCATATACAGTCACATTTGTTGCAAAAGTGAAGTTTTTCAAAACTGATTCCAAAACCAAATCATTAGCAGCCAACAGTAACACAAGAGTCGTTGAAGTTTCTGTGACAGCAGGGGTGTGCTTCAATGGTACTGCCCGACCTGAAAGATCTTTGCTGTTTCATCTGTAAACTGTAGATAGAGGAAGGGGCGGGACATCTATACCGATGCTTACTCTGCCGAGCTCTACAGTTCCGTCACTGGAGGATGCAGAGCTGTCACGTTCATCTTTATATAAAGTCACATTTGTCCTGACCAAACCTCTTGGACTATGTTTTTACATCACTGTGATTCCAACATTTCTCGCATCCCAAAAATAAAAAACGCTTTTAGCCATTTGTCCTCTTACTCTCAGTCTCCAACGCATAATTTTAGCCCTTAAAATAAGCACTCTTTAGGGAGACGTTTTCTTTCTCGCTGTCGACTGCAGTTAAACACTCTTTATGAAGTTTCTTCTTCTACTGCTACTTTTTTCTTCATCTTCTGCTGATACTCCCGCTGCTTCTGCTGCTTCTTCTTCATTCAGCAGTGTTTTGCAGAGCATTTCAGCAGTCAGCATTCCCACGCATATTCCGCAGGTAAATGCAAATTGTCATCCTCTGTCAAAGTATCCATTTTCAAACAATTAAAAAAAGCTGCCGATCATCTCGAAGTTGA